>NC_141687.1:648686122-648883587 GCF_964263255.1 Lissotriton vulgaris | reverse complement strand
GGAGGCCAGGCGGGCCGGTGTCCAGTATGCCTTATGCACTAACCAGTATTTGGTCTGATTTAGCGATGCAGTTATCATTTTTCTAGTGGTCGATCTCCATAACTCTGCTTTCTCGGTCTCGCTTAGTTCCTTCCCTGCTAAAGTCCCCCAGAAGTTTGTGACCTTATCGTTGAGTTTGGTGTTTTTGGGGCGGAGGGCTTTGTATAGGTGAGCTACTTGGTGTCCTAATGTGTTGAGACTGGCTGCAAGTTGTATGAGCGATGGTGTCCGGCTGTTGAGGTTTGCCTTCCTAATTGCTACTTTGATTTTCAGGAAGTTGTAGAGTTCTATGCTTTGCAGGTTGTGCGTTTCCTTGAGTGTGTCGAAAGTTGTGTTCGCGCCCTGGCTCTGAAGGTCTTGGGCCGTGGAGATACCATGTCTGTACCATTCATGCATGTCTAGAACCTTATCCCTGTATCTTAAAGTGGGGTTGTGCCAGATGGATTCAAATTGACCTCCCTTGATGCTTGTTGTGAGTAGTTTGTCGACACTCAGGAGAGCTGTCTTTGTGTTCTTCAGGACAGGGTTGTCCTTCACTGCTGGGTGTCGTGTGGCTGTTAGGAGGGTGATAGGGTTCATGCCTTTTAGTAGTCCACGCTCAAATGTTAGCCATGCTGGAGTGTATTCCTGTCTTGGGTCTAGCCAGTGTAGCCCCTGTCTGGCTATGCATGCTACCTGGAATCGTTTGAAATTTGTTATGTTCAGGCCGCCCTGATCTTTTGATAGCCTTAGCTTGTGTAGGCTTATTCTGGGTTTTTTCCCCCTCCACAGGAAGTTGTTCAGTACCTTGTCTAGTTTCTTGTGGAAGCCCTCTGTGTTAGTCAGTGGGAGCATGGCTAGCAAATAGTTGACCATCGGTGTGAGCATCATTTTTATCGCTTCTACCCTCCCCCACCATGTTGTGAATTTGGGGGACCACCCTTCTACCCTGTCCTTAATTTTCTGTATTGTTGCGTGTTCGTTGTGTTCCAGTGTCATTCTTAGGTCTCTCTCAAAGAGGATACCCAAATATTTTATGGGTTTCGGTTGCCATGTTAGTCCTGACGTTCCTAATACCGTTCTTGTTGTGTGGATGTTTAAAGGTTTGCACTCCGATTTGTCTTTGTTGAGTTTGTACCCCGAGACCTGGGCGTATTTATCAATGGTGTCAGTCAGTGCTTTGATGGATCTCTCTGGGTCTTCTGTGACTATTAGTACGTCATCCGCGTATGCCGCTAGCTTGAAAGTTTCTCCCCCTATTGGTATCCCCACAATATCCGCATTAGTTCTGATCATCGTAAGGAGCGGTTCAATGGCTAGTAGGAATAGGGCTGGTGACAGAGGGCAGCCTTGTCTAGTTCCCCTTCCCAGGTCAAGTATGTTTGATGTGCCACCGTTGACCACCACCCGTGCTTTGGGGCCCTCGTATAGAGCCATCACCATCTTCCTATAGTTTGGCCCTAACCCGAATTTTCCCATGCAGCGGTCTAAAAAAGGCCATGAGACTCTGTCGAAGGCTTTCTCAGCGTCCAGGGCTATCATGACTGCTGCATTGTCGCTTCGGGAGGAGTGGTTAATTATGTGGCATAGTAGTCTCGTATTGTCGTGTGACATGCGGTTTTTGAGGTAGCCTACTTGCGAGTTGTGTATGAGTTTCGGTAGGTATGCGTTAAGTCTGTTGGCCAATATTTTTGCGTAGATCTTGCAGTCTACATTTATGAGGGAGATCGGTCTAAAGTTCTTCGCCTCTGTTGTGTCCTTCCCTTCTTTTGGTATAACAAAGCATTCACGGCATAGCCCGAGACGTGTCCGAATCTGCGAGCCTCTGCTTCTACCAGCTCGGTCGCCTCCGTGGGGTTTGGTGTTATCACCGCCACGTCATCAGCGTAGGCAAGCACCTTACAAGGTCCCAATAATGTATGTAACGGGGTGATTTCTGGACATGAGTCTATCCTACGAATTAATGGATCCATATACATGGCAAATAGCAACGGGGAACATGGGCACCCCTGCCGTGTGCCTCTTTTGATCATAAATTGTCCCGTGATGCCCCCATTAACTCTTAGGGCTGCGACCGGTTCCTTATACAAAGTCTGTAAAGCTTTGATGAAACCACCCTTAACCCCAGCTCTTATTAGGGTATGCCACAGATAGTCCCAGGAGACCCGATCAAATGCTTTTTCGGCATCCAGCAACATTACTGCCATCGGATCTCCTGTGACCTCGGCGGCGTCAAACAGGGTTATCCGAAAACCGGAGAGAGTTTTCCCGAGGGGACCCAGAAAGGACTGGGAAATAGTGACACTAAAAAAGGGGGGTTTCCTTTCTGTGGTTATTTCATAATTCTCGTACAGTAGATCCAACCAATAGTACCAGACACCTGTTGTGAAACAGTTTTTAACTTGTAGATGTTTTACAATATCCTCAAAAATATATATACATATAAACAAAAAATTGTATCAAAAGTCACATTTATTAAAAAAGGAAGACACAAGTATAAATGCTAGAGAATTCAAACAATATCATAAAAATACATACATATACTTTTCTTCCAAATATTACAATATAAAAACATAAGAAGACATAATAAAAGAACACTGTTGTCGACGCGTTTCGGTGCTTAGTCGGATAAGACACCTTCTTCAGGACTAATGATTAAAACTTCATAAATCTAAAAGAAACATATGTGACATAAATTAATACAAGGTATTTGAGGATTTGTTTTTTTCACACAGAAACATATTTGTCTCACTACATACAGGGTCATAGCTATTAGTGGTCAAAATATCTTACTTTTTTTTTTCACAACCAATTTTATTGAGCATAAGAGTATCAAGAATGTGGTATCTTCACACACCAAGATCACCACAACAGTATCAATGTAATGATGACAGAGACAGTAATTTCTATGCCAGTCTTGATCCTGGAGCGTAAAATTCCTTTAGTTTGTATATTCACCTCTGTTTGCCAATCTAGAGGATCTAGGGTGACAATAATACTTGGTGTTACATACGGCTCTTTGTGTGGTATATATATTATTGATTTGCATGCACCAATGCTTACTTGGTAACGGTGTGCGGATACCAGGAATTTAGATGGGCATTTCTCAAAGCGCCTACTTTCTGTATAGGTCGACTTAGGTTATTCTGGAGCCTTCTTACAAGTAAATTGCTTGTTTAGACAAACTTCACATCTATAAATGGAAAGCAATGGACAAAGTCTGTTGCCATGTTGAGTATATGGTGAATCTGCGTCCACTTTAGTCACGTAATACACAGCCAGTATTGTAATCAGGCACATATATGTTAAAGAGCTGCTACAGATCTGTTTGGTCAGAGTTAGCGGAGCATTAGATTTAACCTAGAAATCCATTTGTGCAAAAGCATAGTTTCATCAAGTTATTTGGATTTTTAAAAAGCAGCCATAATCTTAATAGACAGTAGGGGGCAGAAAGTTCAGTATGGCTTGGTTCAAAACACGGGTGTATAACTCAGTGTTAATAGGCAGAGTCTTACCTAGATTGAATTACATGCGCGCAGTCTGCCTGGTCTCCCCGGTCTCCAGAGTCAGTATGGAGCGCGGGGCACGTTTTGGATATAGTGCTGCTTGGGCTCTGTTGGGGCAATGTTAACTCAGCGTTAAAATTGTTGTGGGTTTTTGTCAGCACACAAACCTAACAAATTAATAAAGTGGTGCTCCGCTTTAATGCAGCAACATTATTTTAAAAAAAAAAAGGAGGAGGGGGTCAGAAGTCCCTTGTAGCTAGGCTACTAACGCAAGTATTCATTTCCATATGATCGAGTCCGGTCTTACCTCAATGTAGTCTTGTGCGCGCGGTCTGCCTGGTCTCCCGGTCTCCAGAGTCAGTATGGATGACGGAGCACGGGGGCAGAATTTATACCCGCGAATATCGCAGTAAACAGGGCGATAAGTTGCACCTGTCTCTCGTTAGGTCACGGTCGTGTCCCGCGCCATTTTAGTAGTTTTTACAAGGTAGACTATGCTGCCTCGAGATAGACGAAGGACTTTGTTTAGATGCCACTTCGTTGTCACGGGAACGTCTTTTGTGCGATAGTATCAACCAGTGAAGACGTACATCCGTTTTTGCAGTGAATCCAGAGCTTTAATAGTTGCCAGATGCAAAAGTAGAGGGACAAGAGCGGCTGAGTTGCCAAATCACAACATTTATATTAACGGAAAGTCCTTTAGAGTGTGACTTTTGTTTTCAGTTGAGGCCGCGCCATTTTGGTAGTTTTCCGCTGTTCGTTCAACTACTACAGGACTCGAGCGGACTTTGGTACGTTACCGTACGCAGTCAGGGATACGTATTCATTGAAATACATGTCCGAAGATGAGAATAGGCTCCGGTCCTTATGTTAGTGACTTTCTTATAAAAAACGAATATTGGGTGCAATAATAAAAGAAAGGAACGCATTCAGCAAAATTACAGAATCACAACATTCACAAGTGTTGAAAACTTGATCAGTTCAGGTCCATAGTTATGAACTAAAGGCATATTAAATTTGATGCGCCTAGAGTGTTTTACTTTTTCTAATCTCATTACATGTGTATGGCATTTGATTAATTTATGCCTATACTCTGAAGGATTTTTCTTCTCTATTTATGCAGAATACTTCTTTTTGTCAAGGGTTACAATGTATCAAACAGATTTACTTAACTGCGGTATTCATATTCAATCTAAAACATACATATCAATATGGTAAGAACGCTCCTACTATACAGCCCTTATTGTGACGGGACTATTTTTAGATAGGGGATGTGCAGCCAATTTTTGGGTGGAAGGGCATGTATTAATATGTATATATGGACAATTCCATATATATGGCTATAGATAATGGAACGTTCTTGTACAGCATTGGGAACCAATTCATGTGACATCTTGTTAATAATATGTCATTAATACTTAGGTCTATTCAATTACCGCAGTATGTATTCCAATATCTTTACACAATACATCGTTATGAGAAATGGTCATGTTACTTAAATAAAAGCAAGATCATGTGTCCATTCTCATTAGTGCATCAATTTTATGTGAGATGGAACAGTGTACACATAGTTTTATTATCATTTGGTGACGTCACTTTATGGTAAAGGGGCCGAGGTTAGTTTGATCATGCTAGTGGTTCGACTCTATCTAACCAGTCTTTCCCACTCTTCTCTTCCCTGTTTACTGCGATATTCGCGGGTATAAATTCTGCCCCCGTGCTCCGTCGTCCATACTGACTCTGGAGACCGGGGAGACCAGGCAGACCGCGCGCACAAGACTACATTGAGGTAAGACCGGACTCGATCATATGGAAATGAATACTTGCGTTAGTAGCCTAGCTACAAGGGACTTCTGACCCCCTCCTCCTTTTTTTTTTAAATAATGTTGCTGCATTAAAGCGGAGCACCACTTTATTAATTTGTTAGGTTTGTGTGCTGACAAAAACCCACAACAATTTTAACGCTGAGTTAACATTGCCCCAACAGAGCCCAAGCAGCACTATATCCAAAACGTGCCCCGCGCTCCATACTGACTCTGGAGACCGGGGAGACCAGGCAGACTGCGCGCATGTAATTCAATCTAGGTAAGACTCTGCCTATTAACACTGAGTTATACACCCGTGTTTTGAACCAAGCCATACTGAACTTTCTGCCCCCTACTGTCTATTAAGATTATGGCTGCTTTTTAAAAATCCAAATAACTTGATGAAACTATGCTTTTGCACAAATGGATTTCTAGGTTAAATCTAATGCTCCGCTAACTCTGACCAAACAGATCTGTAGCAGCTCTTTAACATATATGTGCCTGATTACAATACTGGCTGTGTATTACGTGACTAAAGTGGACGCAGATTCACCATATACTCAACATGGCAACAGACTTTGTCCATTGCTTTCCATTTATAGATATGAAGTTTGTCTAAACAAGCAATTTACTTGTAAGAAGGCTCCCGAATAACCTAAGTCGACCTATACAGAAAGTAGGCGCTTTGAGAAATGCCCATCTAAATTCCTGGTATCCGCACACCGTTACCAAGTAAGCATTGGTGCATGCAAATCAATAATATATATACCACACAAAGAGCCGTATGTAACACCAAGTATTATTGTCACCCTAGATCCTCTAGATTGGCAAACAGAGGTGAATATACAAACTAAAGGAATTTTACGCTCCAGGATCAAGACTGGCATAGCAAATTGAAAATGCTTTAAAAGTAAGATATTTTTTGGGGGGCGTGGCTTGGCGGGCGAAGATGGCGGTCGCAGCCTTGTAGAGCTCCCGCCGGCCCGGACTTAATTCGATCATTTATCCTGGCCCCCGAGCTCGCTGTTGATACCCAGTGGTTAACTTCGATCTGGCGAAGTCTCCTGTCTACTTTGGTGTGTCGATCCTGCGTTTCTTCCCTTCCTGTGATCGGAGGGAGACGGCGGCGAAGTGCGGCCTGGTGACCGGCCGGAGACCGGGGTCCTCGAGTTTCGCGACGCCTGGTGGCGGTTGCGATCTAGCGGGTGCGGGTGGCATCCACTACGCCGCCCTTGGCTCAACTTTCTGGCTGCGATCGCCTGGAGATCGGGACGGTGCCACCAGCTCCTACTCATCGGGAGGACGGCTCTTCCCCTGTGTGACCAACGAGCGGCGACAGCACGGCGTGGCCCCGCGACAGCCTGGAGACTGGGATCCTTGAGCCCCGAGTCGGCCGGTGACGGACTGGCGGACGGTGGTGGCACCCGATCTGCCGCTCCTGGCCCGGCCCGCTGCATACGGCTGCCCACAGACCACGGAGCCACAGCTTATTCCTGTACTTTGGACGGCCGCTCGTGGTGTCGAGTGTGGGTGAGGCCTGTCCCGCCTGGGTGACGCCGGGACCTCGATTTTCGCGACACCGGAGTTGGGCCGCCCGGCCTGCTTTCTCATCGGAGGCCTCGTCTAGGCCGTCCCATCCAGGACTTGTGACAGTGCCCGACGGTTCAGGGGTGGTGTCCGCCCTGCCCAGCGTGTGCCATGACCAGGGACAGAGGAGGTGGCCCGCCTAAACATGGCCCCATCGATAAATTCACCGGGCCGAGTGGCGGCGCCGGGGCGGCCGGTGGCAGCGGTGGCCCTGGACCGGACAATGCAGCTATACTGGCGGCCATCACCCAATCCCGGGACATGCTCGATGCCAAAATTGGGGCGGTCGGGGCGGATGTCACGCTCCTGCGCCAGGACCTCCGCAACGCGGTGGAGCGGATCACCTGGGATGAGACCCGCATCACAGCGACCGAGGCTGACATTGGTGGCCTAAAGAAACGATTGGCGGAGGTGGAGGGCATTCAAAAGACACTGGCGGCCCGCGTGGAGGATGCCGAAGGGCGCGCGCGGCGAAACAACCTCCGCTTCATTGGCTTTCCGGAGCGGTGCGAGAAGGACAGCATGGAGCGGTTCTTGACAGAGTGGCTGGAGAGCTGGCTCCCCGAAGGGGCACTGTCTACGTGCTTCGTGATTGAGAGGGCCCACAGGGCTCTGACCCAGCGGCCGCCGGAGGGCGAGCGCCCACGACCTGTCATCGCCCGGCTGCTGAATTATCATGACCGGGATGTTATCCTGCGGGAGGCGAGGAACAAGGGCTCGCTCGCCTTCGAGAATCATACTATCATGATTTTCCCGGACTATACGAAGATGGTACAGCAACAGAGGCAATCCTTCATGGACGCGAAGGCTAAACTGAGGGGCCTCAAGCTCCAATACTCTCTCCTGTATCTGGCCCGCCTGCGGGTGATATATCAGTCCCGGACCCATTTCTTCGATTCACCGGAGGAGGTGTTCCGCTGGACCGATGAAGCGGTGCGACTCAGGCCCCACGCCCAGCCGGGGCTGGACCCGGGCAGGTCCCAGGGATCGTCGCCGGAGCGGACGGATCGCCCGAACAGGAAAGGCCGCCATCGGAGGTCTCGCTCCAAGAAGAGATCTGCCTCCGCCAGTGCATCGCAGTCGGGTGGTGCCAGGGACTCGGAGCACTCCGATGCGGGCAGCTGAACATTGCCGGGACTGAACACACTCTGAATGCTGAATACTGAAATGCTCTACTTTGGCTGGTGAGACTGTTCCATTCTGTCCTTGATATGCCGGTCGGTTCCCATGTGAGGACTCCAGTTATTACCATGGGGACGCAGTGGGGCTCGGGGGGTACTGTTTGTGGGCCTCAGACCCTCACGGATGTGAGTGTTGTTGGGGGGGTGGTGTGTGTGTCATGGTTGGGTTGTTGGGATCCATTGGTATGGCGGGCCCTGGGTCCTCTGTTTTGGACCCGGGTCTCTCCATGCCGCGACAGATACTTCAACGTTCTCTGAGGTATTGGGGTGGTGGGTGTGGGGTGTGGGGGGGAGTTCTGGTGTTGCAAATGTTGGGGGGGTCCTGGGTTGGGGGGGAGTTGCTGAGTACGCGGGCTGGTGGGATGGGACCACACGTGTCTGAAGTTTTGATTTTTGTTGATTTGCGGGTTGCGCCAGGGTGGGAGGGGGGGCCGGATTCTGGACTGTGTGTCGATAATGGCTGATGCTGCGACTATGTCTCCTCAAAAGACCCTGCGGGTGGTGACATGGAATGTGCGGGGTATCCTAGATAAGATCAAGCGTGGGGCTGTGCTGCGGTGGGGGAAGAGGGAGATGGTGGAGGTGCTCCTGCTCCAGGAGACTCACATGCTGGGCTCCAAGGCCCTCAGCCTTCAGAGGTTTGGTTATCAACAGGTTTATCATGCTGGCTTTACGAGGGGGTCGAGGGGGGGTGGCCATATTAGTACACCGTAGGGTGGCTTATGTTCATGAGAAGCAATGGATTGATCCTCAGGGCAGGTTTGTCTTTATCAAGGGCCTGCTGGGTTCCGAGCCGGTGGTCTTTGGAAGTGTATACGCCCCTCCCCCCCTGCAGTGGGCATTGTCTGAGCGGCTGTTTGCGCTGTGGGACGAGATCCCAGAGGTTCTGACCATGGTGGGGGGCGACTGGAACGAGGTCATGGATGTGGGCCTAGACCGCCTGAGGCGAGCTCCTGTAGTGTCTGACCCCCCCCCCGCGGCTGCCCCCACCAGATTGCGTGCGACTGTGAGTAGTCTGGGTTGGATTGATGTATGGCGGCATTTTTACCCCGCAGTGCGTGCATTCACGTATGTATCGGCGGTGCATGGGTCCTTCTCGAGGCTAGATTATTTGTTTGTGCCGGGTGCCTGCCTGAGTCGCGTCAGGGATGCCGCAATACTCCCCAGAGGCCTCTCGGATCACTCCCCTGTCCTGGCCACCGTGACCCTCCCCTCTAAACGACAACCTTTTCGCTGGCGTATGTCCGCCTGGCAGCTGCAGCGGCCGGAGTACGTGAACCATTTACGCGAAGCGATTGATCACTTCTGGCGCGAGAACTTGGTGGGGGATGTCGATGCACTAGTTGTGTGGGAGGCGCTGAAGCCTACGCTCCGGGGCATTGATATAGCTTGGTGTGTGGCTGCTCGGAGGAAACATCGGGAAGCCATTGTGACTGCCGCGGCCCGCGTAGAGGAGCTGGAGCAGCGTGGTCGGCTCGGGGGTGATGAGGGCGTCGTGAGACAGCTCCTGCAGGCCCAACAGATGTATGTTTCGGTCCTGTACGAGGAGGCCCGACAGGCGTGGCTCGCCACGCGCAGCAGGGTGTACCAGTGGGGCAACAAGTCGTGCACCATGTTGCATAGGCTTTGCCAAGCGACTTTCCAGCCCCTAGAGCTGCCTGGTCTCACGGCGGATGACGGCTCGGTCATGACCGACCCGGGTCTGCTGGCGGCTAGCTTTGCCCGCTACTACGAGGCGCAATACGCTCCTCGGGACCCCTTGATGGAGGGCGAGATTGCCTCATACCTGGACGACCTGCTCCCGCAGGCAGTCCCCGATGAGACTAGAACCGCCTTGGAGGCCCCGCTTACGTCTGAGGAACTCGGGGAGGCCCTTGGCCAATTGAACACTGGGAAGGCGCCCGGCCCGAGCGGTCATCCTAGCGAATTTTATAAAAAGTTCCACGTCCAGTTGGGACCCCACTTTCGCAGAGCCCTAGAGGCGGCGCGGGCTAGGGGCGAGCTGCCACCAGACTGGCGTCATGCCGAGATAGTGGTATTTTTGAAGCCGGGCAGGGCGCCGGACCGGCACGACTCTTACAGGCCGATCTCCCTTCTCAACATCGAGGCCAAGATTTTGGCGAAGGCCCTGGCGAACCGCCTCTTGCCCTACATTGCCGACCTGGTCCACCCTGACCAGGCCGGGTTCATGCCGCGCAGGGCCACCCGGCACAATATCCGGCGGGCGCAGGCGGCGGTTGACGCCATGGGTGCTAGGGATGAACAGGCTGCACTCCTTCTTGCGGACATGGACCGAGCCTTTGATTCGGTGAGTTGGGCATATTTGTTCACTTTGCTGGCCCGCCTCAATCTAGGGCCTGTCTTCCTGTCGTATATTCGTCTCCTCTACACTAATGTCACGGCGTCGGTCCGCGTGGCCGGCGCGGTCTCTGAGCGCTTTCACATCGGACGTGGTACTCGACAGGGTTGCCCGCTGTCCCCCTACCTGTTCGCCCTGGCCATGGAGCCCCTGGCGTCGCGGATACGAACGGATGCCCAATTACGTGGCTTTGTCTGGAACGATGACCTGGCGGATAGGATTGCTCTGTATGCAGACGACGTCCTTCTGTTCCTCACTGATCTGCGGCGCTCGGGTCCCCGGGTTTTGGAGATCATGCGGGGGTTTGGCGAGGTCTCGGGGCTTCACCTTAATCTGAATAAATCGACCCTGTGGATTTTGGGTGGCGGAGTGGTTGCCGACCCATGGGCCGCCGACTTGCGTGTGGCGACGGACGGCCTGAAGTATCTGGGCGTCTTCCTTTCGAACTCGCGGGCTGTGGCCTGGACACGCAGTGTCTTGCCGGTGTGGGAACGGGTCCAGACAGATGTTAAAACTTGGTCCAGAATGCCACTCACGATCTTTGGGAGGTCGGCCATCTTCAAGATGGTGGCACTGCCGAGGCTGTTGTACCAACTCCAAAACTTCCCGCACCCTATTGGCATGGAGTGGTTCCGCCAGGTGAACTCTGTGCTGGGCCGCTTCCTGTGGGATGGCGGTGCAGCCAGGGTGGCCTTGAGGACGTGCTTTTTGTCCACATACTGTGGTGGTTTGGCCACATCCGACCTCCTCTCCTATTACCAAGCGTTGCACCTGCTTGTCCTCAATGACTGGTGGTATGGTGATAGGAGTGACCCTGGAGAGACTTCTCATGGGAGATCGCACGCTTCACACTATTCTTTATTCGGCTCGCGTACGCCGTGGATTGCCGTCGGTCACTAAAGTGGTATTTGCGGTGTGGCGGCAGTCCTTGCGCCGCATGGGTTGGTGGGGCAAATTAACAGCTGAAACGCCGCTGTGGCACAATGGCCTGCTTCCGGAACTGGCGGCCCTGGCTGGGTTTGAGGGTTGGGAGGCTATTGGAATTACACAACTGGGCCAGGTCATGTCAGGCACCACCCTCAAGTCCTTCGAGGAACTCCGTGCGGAGTTCCAGATGCCTCAGTCCCAGTTTTTCGCTACCTCCAGCTGCGGCATGCCCTCGCCCCGAGCATTGCCGGCCTCGACTCCCTGCCGGAGTTCAGCCCGCTTGAGGCAAAAGTGTTTATGGGAGACTTGGGAGACAAGAACGTCTCTAGGATCTATCAGTCGCTTGTTATCCACTGCTCCTCCACTCTCCGCTCCCTTCGGGAGGCGTGGGAGGTGGACGTGGGCGCCCTCGATGAGGACGATTGGAGGGAGGCGCTGGAGTCCCCGCGCGGCACCGCTGTTGCGGTTCGGCTCCGCCTGATACAATTCAAATACTTGCACCGTGCCTATTATACACGTGAACGTCTATAGAAGGCTGGCTTGATTGCGTCACCGGAATGCCTGCGCTGTGGGGAGGTGCCTGGCTCCCTGATACATACGGTGTGGTCGTGTGGTCGCCTGGCTGGATTCTGGAGGGGTGTGTGAAGCTGCCTGACTGAGGTCCTGGGTTGGGATCTTCCTCGTACCCACCGGCTGGGCCTGCTGCATATCATGGAAGGGGTTGGGGGCAACATGTACAAGCGTCATCTGTTGCTTCTGGGTCTGGTGGTGGCCAAGCGTGACCTGGCTCGGGCATGGAAGTCTGTGAGGGCCCCCCCCCCTGTCTGCATAGAAGGCTGGGCTAGACTATTTCATGGGCCTTGAAAAACCGGTCTTTGAGGCGCGGGGCTGCCCGCGCAAACATTTCAAGATCTGGAAGCGGTGGGCCGACTACCGTGGCCTGTCCTTGGAACCCCCGGCGGAGCAGGAGGAGGACATTTGACCGCAGTGACACTTCTGGCCTCAAGTGGCAAAGCCCTGGTTGCGCTATACCTGCTTATTCCTTGTACATTTCCTTTGTGTTGCTTTCTGTACACGTGTGGTGGGGGGGGTGTTGGGTACGGGGGGGGTGTAGTTGGGGTTTAGAGTAGGCTGCTAAGGCATTTTTAAAGCTGAGCTTCATTGGCATCTGCTTCATTCATTACTGTCTCTGTCATCATTACATTGATACTGTTGTGGTGATCTTGGTGTGTGAAGATACCACATTCTTGATACTCTTATGCTCAATAAAATTGGTTGTGAAAAAAAAAAGTAAGATATTTTGACCACTAATAGCTATGACCCTGTATGTAGTGAGACAAATATGTTTCTGTGTGAAAAAAACAAATCCTCAAATACCTTGTATTAATTTATGTCACATATGTTTCTTTTAGATTTATGAAGTTTTAATCATTAGTCCTGAAGAAGGTGTCTTATCCGACTAAGCACCGAAACGCGTCGACAACAGTGTTCTTTTATTATGTCTTCTTATGTTTTTATATTGTAATATTTGGAAGAAAAGTATATGTATGTATTTTTATGATATTGTTTGAATTCTCTAGCATTTATACTTGTGTCTTCCTTTTTTAATAAATGTGACTTTTGATACAATTTTTTGTTTATATGTATATATATTTTTGAGGATATTGTAAAACATCTACAAGTTAAAAACTGTTTCACAACAGGTGTCTGGTACTATTGGTTGGATCTACTGTACGAGAATTATGAAATAACCACAGAAAGGAAACCCCCCTTTTTTAGTGTCAAACAGGGTTATGACTTTCCTGGTTTGGTGAGTCGTCCCTCTTCCGGGGATAAAGCCGTACTGGTTACTGCTAACTAGGGCACTTATTACTCCAGCAAATCTCGTTGCCAGAGCTTTCGAATATATTTTAGTGTCGTTATTCATCAGCGTGATTGGTCGATATGACCCTGGCTCAGTCGCCGGTTTCCCTTTTTAGGTCTCGGCATCGAGACCTATTGTTATGGAGTTCGCTCTGAAGGGACCTTGAGCTGTGAACACGCCGACCAGGGTCCGTGAACGCGCACACACACAGGCAGGCATGGCCGTGCACACACAGACACACACAGAAACAGACACACGCACACACGCACGCACACACACACCCCATCCCTCTCTGCCCTCTCCCTCTCTGCCGCCCCCCCTCTACCCACACTCACCGGGCTCTTTCCCTCTGCAGTTGGTCAGTCATGGCAGCAGGCAGACTCGTGTCTTCTCCGGCGATCCTTCAGCTGATGTGCACGCCCACGCTGCGTCACGTGCGCGCCCACCACGCAGTTTTCATGCCCGTTGATCCTCAGCTTGTTATATACTTTGGCTATGGACAATTAGACCACCATTTTGCTCCGTCAATCATGTTTTCTTGGGCTGCGGTGTCTACAAGGCAAGGGGGCAGTGCACTGCACATGGATTTATCCTCGTCACGCCAATCGGTATTGTTTAATTTTATTTCTTTCGATCAGCATGTTTTTTTGTAATCTCTGGGAGAGCCGACGCTGGGACTTGAACCCCATTCCACAGTGTCAAAGTCTGTGCACGGAGTGAAAGAACGTGGCTGTGCAAGCTACCACTGGACCCACTATACTCAGTTACCATGAGGTGGCGATATCTGCCACTCACTTTCCTCACTGCATCTTTGTGTTAGCCACGATGATCATAATCATTTCTATCCACTTTCATAATAGGCTTGTATTTTCAAAGATATCCTCTAATACTGAAAAAAAAATTAGGGCAATAAATATCTATACAGCAGAGTACGTAAACACAAAATGTCATGACATTTTGCACACTGTTGCAGGTCCGCTGTAGTCAAGGAGATTGTCTTCTGAGAAGTGTTTACATCCTCAAAATGACTTTCCAGTGTAGAGGACCATTGGTGCACCTGCTTATCTGGCAATATGCATAAGGATTACTACCTATCTCACTAATATTTTATCTTCGTAAATAGTTTGTTCACAGTACATTGTAAATTGTTTTCACATCATGGGAGCTCTAAAAATTGAATTCTGTCCATCGCTTCTAAATGAGGCGCTTTTTGGCATTCTTCGACAATGCTTTCAAACTAATTTCTGCTACTGCGGTAGATGGATGGCACTCCGGAGAATATTGTGTTGATCGGTATAGCTCTATAAGCCGTGCGCGCCCCTGGTGACCCTCCCGCCCGACCCCAGGTCTGCCCAGTAGAACGGCGCTCACTTCATCCCTCTGTGAGGCAGAAGGTGAGTGTGAGTGCAGAGTGCGCAGAGTGTGAAGTAGTGAGTGCAGAGTGAGTGTGCAGAGTGAGTGTGCAGAGTGCAGAGTAGTGAGTGTGCAGAGTAGTGAGTGTGCAGAGTAGTGAGTGTGCAGAGTAGTGAGTGTGTAGAGTAGTGAGTGTGTAGAGTAGTGAGTGTGTAGAGTAGTGAGTGTGTAGAGTAGTGAGTGCAGGGTAGTGAGTGCAGAGTAGTGAGTGCAGAGTAGTGAGTGCAGAGTAGTGAGTGCAGAGTAGTGAGTGCAGAGTGCAGAGTAGTGAGTGCAGAGTGCAGAGTAGTGAGTGCAGAGTAGTGAGTGCAGAGTAGTGAGTGCAGAGTAGTGAGTGCAGAGTAGTGAGTGCAGAGTAGTGAGTGCAGAGTAGTGAGTGCAGAGTGGAGAGTAGTGAGTGCAGAGTGGAGAGTAGTGAGTGCAGAGTGGAGAGTAGTGAGTGCAGAGTGCAGAGTAGTGAGTGCAGAGTGCAGAGTAGTGAGTGCAGAGTGCAGAGTAGCGAGTGCAGAGTGCAGAGTGCAGAGTAGTGAGTGCAGAGTAGTGAGTGCAGAGTAGTGAGTGCAGAGTAGTGAGTGCAGAGTAGTGAGTGCAGAGTAGTTAGTGCAGAGTAGTGAGTGCAGAGTAGTGAGTGCAGGGTGCAGAGTAGTGAGTGCAGGGTGCAGAGTAGTGAGTGCAGGGTGCAGAGTAGTGAGTGCAGGGTGCAGAGTAGTGAGTGCAGAGTGCAGAGTAGTGAGTGCAGAGTGCAGAGTAGTGAGTGCAGAGTGCAGAGTAGTGAGTGCAGAGTAGTGAGTGCAGAGTAGGTAGTGAGTGCAGAGTAGGTAGTGAGTGCAGAGTAGTGAGTGCAGAGTAGTGAGTGCAGAGTAGTGAGTGCAGAGTAGTGAGTGCAGAGTAGTGAGTGCAGAGTAGTGAGTGCAGAGTGCAGAGTAGTGAGTGCAGAGTGCAGAGTAGTGAGTGCAGAGTGCAGAGTAGTGAGTGCAGAGTGCAGAGTAGTGAGTGCAGAGTGCAGAGTAGTGAGTGCAGAGTAGTGAGTGCAGAGTGCAGAATAGTGAGTGCCTAGTAGTGAGTGCCTAGTAGTGAGTGCCTAGTAGTGAGTGCAGAGTAGTGAGTGCAGAGTAGTGAGTGCAGAGTAGTGAGTGCAGAGTAGTGAGTGCAGAGTAGAGAGTGCAGGGTGCAGAGTAGTGAGT
This sequence comes from Lissotriton vulgaris, assembly GCF_964263255.1. Taxonomy (NCBI): domain Eukaryota; kingdom Metazoa; phylum Chordata; class Amphibia; order Caudata; family Salamandridae; genus Lissotriton; species Lissotriton vulgaris. Next base: position 648,867,743 of record NC_141687.1, on the reverse strand, counting down.
GCAGGGTGCAGAGTAGTGAGTGCAGAGTGCAGAGTAGTGAGTGCAGAGTGCAGAGTAGTGAGTGCAGAGTGCAGAGTAGTGAGTGCAGAGTGCAGAGTAGTGAGTGCAGAGTGCAGAGTAGTGAGTGCAGAGTGCAGAGTAGTGAGTGCAGAGTGCAGAGTAGTGAGTGCAGAGTAGTGAGTGCAGAGTGCAGAGTAGTGAGTGCAGAGTAGTGAGTGCAGAGTAGTGAGTGCAGAGTGCAGAGTAGTGAGTGCAGAGTGCAGAGTAGTGAGTGCAGAGTGCAGAGTGCAGAGTGCAGAGTAGTGAGTGCAGAGTGCAGAGTAGTGAGTGCAGAGTAGTGAGTGCAGAGTAGTGAGTGCAGAGTGCAGAGTAGTGAGTGCAGAGTAGTGAGTGCAGAGTGCAGAGTAGTGAGTGCAGAGTAGTGAGTGCAGAGTGCAGAGTAGTGAGTGCAGAGTAGTGAGTGCAGAGTAGTGAGTGCAGAGTAGTGAGTGCAGAGTAGTGAGTGCAGAGTGCAGAGTAGTGAGTGCAGAGTGCAGAGTAGTGAGTGCAGAGTGCAGTGTAGTGAGTGCAGAGTGCAGAGTGCAGAGTAGTGAGTGCAGAGTGCAGAGTAGTGAGTGCAGAGTAGTGAGTGCAGAGTAGTGAGTGCAGAGTAGTGAGTGCAGAGTGCAGAGTAGTGAGTGCAGAGTGCAGAGTAGTGAGTGCAGAGTGCAAATTTGGGCCCACAGGAAAAACAAGAACAAAGGGTTTCTGAGGGTGGCTTGCTTTTGGAGTATTACTAGTAGGGAAATGGATGTTTATCTACAGAAATGGATGCAGAGTAGTGAGTGCAGAGTAGTGAGTGCAGAGTGCAGAGTAGTGAGTGCAGAGTAGTGAGTGCAGAGTAGTGAGTGCAGAGTAGTGAGTGCAGAGTAGTGAGTGCAGAGTAGTGAGTGCAGAGTAGTGAGTGCAGAGTAGTGAGTGTAGAGTAGTGAGTGCAGAGTAGTGAGTGCAGAGTGCAGAGTAGTGAGTGCAGAGTGCAAAGTAGTGAGTGCAGAGTGCAAAGTAGTGAGTGCAGAGTAGTGAGTGCAGAGTAGTGAGTGCAGAGTAGTGAGTGCAGAGTAGTGAGTGCAGAGTAGTGAGTGCAGAGTAGTGAGTGCAGAGTAGTGAGTGCAGAGTAGTGAGTGCAGAGTAGTGAGTGCAGAGTGCAGAGGTGTGAGTGCAGAGTAGTGAGTGCAGAGTAGTGAGTGCAGAGAGTGCAGAGTAGTGAGTGCAGAGTGCAGAGTAGTGAGTGCAGAGTGCAGAGTAGTGAGTGCAGAGTGCAGAGTAGTGAGTGCAGAGTGCAGAGTAGTGAGTGCAGAGTGCAGAGTAGTGAGTGCAGAGTAGTGAGTGCAGAGTAGTGAGTGCAGAGTAGTGAGTGCAGAGTAGTGAGTGCAGAGTAGTGAGTGCAGAGTAGTGTGTGCAGAGTAGTGAGTGCAGAGTAGTGAGTGCAGAGTAGTGAGTGCAGAGTGCAGAGTAGTGAGTGCAGAGTGCAGAGTAGTGAGTGCAGAGTGCAAAGTAGTGAGTGCAGAGTGCAAAGTAGTGAATGCAGAGTGCAAAGTAGTGAGTGCAGAGTGCAGAGTAGTGAGTGCAGAGTAGTGAGTGCAGAGTAGTGAGTGCAGAGTAGTGAGTGCAGAGTAGTGAGTGCAGAGTAGTGAGTGCAGAGTAGTGAGTGCAGAGTAGTGAGTGCAGAGTAGTGAGTGCAGAGTAGTGAGTGCAGAGGTGTGAGTGCAGAGTAGTGAGTGCAGAGTAGTGAGTGCAGAGTAGTGAGTGCAGAGTAGTGAGTGCAGAGTAGTGCAGAGTGCAAAGTAGTGAGTGCAGAGTAGTGAGTGCAGAGTAGTGAGTGCAGAGTAGTGAGTGCAGAGTAGTGAGTGCAGAGTAGTGAGTGCAGAGTAGTGAGTGCAGAGTAGTGAGTGCAGAGTGCAGAGTAGTGGGTGCAGAGTGCAGAGTAGTGGGTGCAGAGTAGTGAGTGCAGAGTAGTGAGTGCAGAGTAGTGAGTGCAGAGTGCAGAGTAGTGAGTGCAGAGTAGTGAGTGCAGAGTAGTGAGTGCAGAGTAGTGAGTGCAGAGTAGTGAGTGCAGAGTGCAGAGTAGTGAGTGCAGAGTGCAGAGTAGTGAGTGCAGAGTGCAAAGTAGTGAGTGCAGAGTGCAAATTTGGGCCCACAGGAAAAACAAGAACAAAGGGTTTCTGAGGGTGGCTTGCTTTTGGAGTATTACTAGTAGGGAAATGGATGTTTATCTACAGAAATGGATGCAGAGTAGTGAGTGCAGAGTGCAGAGTAGTGAGTGCAGAGTGCAGAGTAGTGAGTGCAGAGTGCAGAGTAGTGAGTGCAGAGTGCAGAGTAGTGAGTGCAGAGTAGTGAGTGCAGAGTAGTGAGTGCAGAGTAGTGAGTGCAGAGTAGTGAGTGTAGAGTAGTGAGTGCAGAGTAGTGAGTGCAGAGTGCAGAGTAGTGAGTGCAGAGTGCAGAGTAGTGAGTGCAGAGTGCAGAGTAGTGGGTGCAGAGTAGTGAGTGCAGAGTAGTGAGTGCAGAGTGCAGAGTAGTGAGTGCAGAGTGCAGAGTAGTGAGTGCAGAGTAGTGAGTGCAGAGTAGTGAGTGCAGAGTAGTGAGTGCAGAGTAGTGAGTGCAGAGTGCAGAGTAGTGAGTGCAGAGTGCAAAGTAGTGAGTGCAGAGTGCAAATTTGGGCCCACAGGAAAAACAAGAACAAAGGGTTTCTGAGGGTGGCTTGCTTTTGGAGTATTACTAGTAGGGAAATGGATGTTTATCTACAGAAATGGATGCAGAGTAGTGAGTGCAGAGTAGTGAGTGCAGAGTGCAGAGTAGTGAGTGCAGAGTAGTGAGTGCAGAGTAGTGAGTGCAGAGTAGTGAGTGCAGAGTAGTGAGTGCAGAGTAGTGAGTGCAGAGTAGTGAGTGTAGAGTAGTGAGTGTAGAGTAGTGAGTGTAGAGTAGTGAGTGCAGAGTAGTGAGTGCAGAGTGCAGAGTAGTGAGTGCAGAGTGCAAAGTAGTGAGTGCAGAGTGCAAAGTAGTGAGTGCAGAGTAGTGAGTGCAGAGTAGTGAGTGCAGAGTAGTGAGTGCAGAGTAGTGAGTGCAGAGTAGTGAGTGCAGAGTAGTGAGTGCAAAGTAGTGAGTGCAAAGTAGTGAGTGCAAAGTAGTGAGTGCAAAGTAGTGAGTGCAGAGTAGTGAGTGCAGAGTAGTGAGTGCAGAGTAGTGAGTGCAGAGTAGTGAGTGCAGAGTAGTGAGTGCAGAGTGCAGAGTAGTGAGTGCAGAGTAGTGAGTGCAGAGTGCAGAGTAGTGAGTGCAGAGTAGTGAGTGCAGAGTAGTGAGTGCAGAGTAGTGAGTGCAGAGTAGTGAGTGCAGAGTAGTGAGTGCAGAGTAGTGAGTGCAGAGTAGTGAGTGCAGAGTAGTGAGTGCAGAGTAGTGAGTGCAGAGTAGTGAGTGCAGAGTGCAGAGTAGTGAGTGCAGAGTGCAGAGTAGTGAGTGCAGAGTGCAGAGTAGTGAGTGCAGAGTGCAGAGTAGTGAGTGCAGAGTGCAGAGTAGTGAGTGCAGAGTAGTGAGTGCAGAGTAGTGAGTGCAGAGTAGTGAGTGCAAAGTAGTGAGTGCAGAGTAGTGAGTGCAGAGTAGTGAGTGCAGAGAGTGCAGAGTAGTGAGTGCAGAGTAGTGAGTGCAGAGAGTGCAGAGTAGTGAGTGCAGAGAGTGCAGAGTAGTGAGTGCAGAGAGTGCAGAGTAGTGAGTGCAGAGAGTGCAGAGTAGTGAGTGCAGAGTGCAGAGTAGTGAGTGCAGAGTGCAGAGTAGTGAGTGCAGAGTGCAGAGTAGTGAGTGCAGAGTAGTGAGTGCAGAGTAGTGAGTGCAGAGTAGTGAGTGCAGAGTAGTGAGTGCAGAGTAGTGAGTGCAGAGTAGTGAGTGCAGAGTAGTGTGTGCAGAGTAGTGAGTGCAGAGTAGTGAGTGCAGAGTAGTGAGTGCAGAGTGCAGAGTAGTGAGTGCAGAGTGCAGAGTAGTGAGTGCAGAGTGCAAAGTAGTGAGTGCAGAGTGCAAAGTAGTGAATGCAGAGTGCAAAGTAGTGAGTGCAGAGTGCAGAGTAGTGAGTGCAGAGTAGTGAGTGCAGAGTAGTGAGTGCAGAGTAGTGAGTGCAGAGTAGTGAGTGCAGAGTAGTGAGTGCAGAGTAGTGAGTGCAGAGTAGTGAGTGCAGAGAGTGCAGAGTAGTGAGTGCAGAGAGTGCAGAGTAGTGAGTGCAGAGTAGTGAGTGCAGAGTAGTGAGTGCAGAGTAGTGAGTGCAGAGTAGTGAGCGCAGAGTAGTGAGTGCAGAGTAGTGAGTGCAGAGTAGTGAGCGCAGAGTTGTGAGCGCAGAGTTGTGAGCGCAGAGTTGTGAGCGCAGAGTTGTGAGCGCAGAGTTGTGAGCGCAGAGTTGTGAGCGCAGAGTTGTGAGCGCAGAGTTGTGAGCGCAGAGTTGTGAGCGCAGAGTGCAGAGTTGCGAGCGCAGAGTTGTGAGCGCAGAATGCAGAGTTGCGAGCGCAGAGTTGTGAGCGCAGAATGCAGAGTTGCGAGCGCAGAGGAGTGAGCGCAGAATGCAGAGTTGCGAGCGCAGAGGAGTGAGCGCAGAATGCAGAGTTGAGAGCGCAGAGGAGTGAGCGCAGAGTGAGTGTGCAGAGCAGTAAGTGCAGGTGCAGAGCGGTGTGTGCTGTTGAGTGCAGAGCGCTGTGTGCTGTTGAGTGCAGAGCGCTGTGTGCTGTTGAGTGCAGAGCGCTGTGTATTGGCAATGTAAATGACAATGTCATTTGTTTATGATTTTAAAGAAAAAAAAAGAAATGTCATGAGCAATGCCAATAGCTCTTCCTTTAATGATGCCGAGACCATTGCATTGTAAATGCTTGTTTTAATATTAAGACTATATCTGCACCCCCCCCAAGACTTTGGGATAGACTCACCCAACTGAGCAGCTTGGATCGTTTTGCTTAAATCCTGACCTAAACTTCCCCAAAATGTTTTATAGAACTCTAAGGGTAGCTGGTTCGGGCCAGCTGCCTTTCCTGAAGGGAGATTGCCCATAGCTTCTTTAATCTCAATGTTATCTAGTAGGTTTTCTAATCCTTCTGCATCTTCATTAGAGATCCTCTCAACTGGGATATTCTGAAGGTATTCACTTATCTCTTCAGCACTACTGGGGTGCTGGGCGTCGTATAATGTCTGATAAAATTTCCTAAACACTTCCCTGATTTCTTCCGAGTCTGAGTGTAATCTTCCATTTTCATCCCTGATCTCCCTGACAGTCCCATCTGCCGCTATCTGTCTGGTGCGCATGGCAAGAACATGTCCAACTTTTTTGCCAAGTCCTCTTCAGCTTCGCTCTTTACTTTCATTAAGTCTACAATATATTGTTCAGTTGGTTCTCCTCTAATGACACAATTATTAAGCTGTTCCTCTGCCTCTGATACGGCTCTCTCTATCTCACTTTGCCGGAGTCGTTCTACTTTCCGTTTATAAGCACTATAGCTGCATGTCTCTCCACGAGCACCCGCCTTAAAAGCATCCCATATAACTCCCACCGGGGCACTCCCTCTATTATTTTCAAAAAACTCACTGATCCATTTGGACATATGTGATATATAGTCATTGTCCAAAAGGAGCCCTCTTTCAAATGGCCAAACCCTCCTTGATCTTATTCCCCCTTCTAACTTCATCGTCAATACTAGTGGATTGTGATCACTAAAAATTTGTGGGAGCCTGTCCATTTTAACTCTAGTCATTAGATCATTAGATATCAAGAAGTAATCTAATCTAACACAAATTTGGTGCGGTGCAGAGTAATATGTGAAGCCTTTTTGTTCCGATCTAATTGTGCCCCAGACATCTCGTAAAGTATTATTTTCTAAAAGATCCGCCAGAGCTTTATGTACTCTTTTCTTCCTACCTTTATAGCTTCTAATAAGGCCTACTCCCAGTCCCTCCGCCCCGTTGATATTCAAGTCACCTCCTATAATAGCCTGTGGGGGCCAGGCTGCTAACTCAGAATCTAAAAACTGTAATATTTCTGGGTCATCCTGGGTTGAACCGTACACCGCCACTAGTGTTGTCCATACTCCTTCTATCAAGATCTCAGCCATAGCCCACCTACCCCATTGATCTTCTAATTTTTTCCCGGTTATTACATTTTTACTCCTTGAAAGAATAGCTACCCCTCTGTTTTTTGTCCCTTGTTTGGATCTTACTATTAAGTGAAACCCCAGCTGATTGAGACAGAACTCCTGAGTGCTCATTATATGTGTCTCTTGCAGGAATACAAAGTCTACGTTCATCTGGCGCAATCGGGCACCTATCTTTTGTCTCTTTTGGGCATCGTTTAAGCCACATACATTCCACGTTACAAATCTAAGAGACATGTCTAATTTTTAAGGGACTATCGGCTGCCTGTTCACTTTTATCTGTCAAACTATCAAATTCGTTTATCGCTGCATCTATTACACAGATTACACAAACTGCAAAGCTTCTGATTTTCGTGTTCCCTTCATTACAATAACCATACACCTGCAACCATTCAAAAATCTTCATAATCACAACATATTTCAATGCCCTTGTGCCCTGCCCTTGTGCCCTCCCTCCCCCACCTCAGAAAGCCCTCCCTCAGGAACCCTCCCCCCCTACAGGCAAATAGGTCCAATGGACCTATGTCTGGCCGACGTTTGCCTACAGGATGTCACACCCTCCCTCCCCTGATTTTCTTAAACCATATATGCTGCTCAAGGTGCTCTCCCCAAAATGATATTAAACCCTGACCACCAGTCTATGACTAATAATACCTGCCAGAACATCAATACATCAATACAGGCCTACATATATCTGAAACCCAAGGGAAAAAAATATTAAAAATATACACTCTTAACTCAGGGTCCAAGAATCTAAACACATAGTGACATTCTACTATTCCATAATATTGTTAAGCTCTCTCTTTTTTTTTTTTTTTTACTTTTTACGAGGTATGTCTCTAATAGCAACAGTTTGTATATCTTGACCCTCAAGATCCTTATGGTGGGACTTATGTTGGCCTCTAGTTTCACGCAAAAAGCTGAGGTATTCTTGTGCCATAATTTCAGAGTAAAAAACTCTAAAGTTTCCATTTAAACTGACCTTCAGTCGTGCAGGGAACATGAGATAAGCCTCACAACCTATATTCTGGAAAGGGGTGATAAGTTGCCTCATCCGCCACCATCTTTCCACAGTGGTGTGGCAGAAATCAGGACGAGCAAAAAATTCAACATCCTTATAGGTGCGCTTGGCCTGGGGTTTTGCCTTGCTGATTATCTCCTCACACAGCAGGAAATTCCCGACATAAAACAATATTGCGCGGGGCTTACCCTGTGTTTCCTTCCGCGTCAACGGGAATCGATGTGCTCTTTGTACCTCATGTTCCCAATCCCATGAAGACAGCTCTGGGAAGGCACCTTTTAATAATTCAACAACAAACCCCTGTATGTCGCCCCCCTCTTTTCCCTCCTGAATCCCAAGTAGTCTGACATTATTGCGCCTTTGTCTGTTTTCAAAATCCTCTAGTTTCCAGAGCATGTCTGCCGTTGTCTTATCCTGATCTCTACTAGCATCCTGCATTTTGATGAAGTCATCCTCCAGTTTTCCCGTTCTGGCCTCCACCTCAGATACTCTCCCAACCATTTCTTCATACATTTTGTTGACTTTATGCAAAGAAGATTGTATTTTTTTATTTGCGTGTCTGGCCCTCCTGCTTACCCTCTGACTCTCAGCGCGAGCCTCACCTTGTATCTGCTTTAAGGTGGAGAATAAGACTTCAAAATTGGAGGCACCCCCCTCTGATCCCTGAGAGATAGCCTCGTGGGTGCCTGTATCTGCGTTCTCAAGCTCCCCCATAGATGGTACACCGCTCTCCAGAGTATTGTCCCAGTCTAGTTTCTTTACAACTGATTTCACAGGGGCTCTGCAAGGCACTCTAACCTGGTCCTTATGCCTGGGATTATTTTTAACTTTACCCTTGTGCTTGGGTTTGGTTTTGGTATTCGTCGCGATTTTATTCATCTCTGTGGCAGTGGTTTTTGATCTTGTTTTTGTAATTTTTTGAACTGTCTCTTGCGCCGACTCAATAGGCTCCGTATCGCTGCCTGAGGAAATTGAGATACTGTCTGATTTGGTCAGGTTGGTTTCTGAATCTGTACCCGTTGTGGAGTCTACTGAGGCTCCCGGTTCTGAATCTGACTCTGAGGCAGACTCCCGGTCCAAACTGCTATTCTCGCTTTCATCTTCGTCTTCGTCATCCGCCTCATCGTTTCCAGTGAAAAAAACCTCCTCGCAGGGGGAGGCCAGAATAGATCCTGAGACAGTTTGTGCCTTCCTGTCGATTCTATGATCTGTGTTCGTAATTACACTAGCATTTGTGTTTGCATTCATAGAGTTATTGACATCCGGTTTGGTTGATTCCAGCACAATCTCCTCATCAGCTACCTTTTTGGAGTCTGTTCTGGCATTACTCTTTCATTCTCGTTAGGTTTCCCGTTATGGTCATTATGTTCATTCATTTCAGTGTCAGTGGCTGGCCCTGAGGGTACGTTTGTCTCTTTAACTTCAGAGACGGTACTAGATGTATCTTTCCCCTTTAAATGCTCGGTCCCGCCCCCTACCGTAGCTGTACAAGAGTCAGGTGCTCCAGCGGGCTCAGTAACCTCATTCTGGATACAGATCATCACCGCGCAACCCGCACCCTCGGCGGCTCCAGTCGGCCCGACCTCCTCCATGGGCGCAACATGCTGTCTCTCCCCGCACAGGGACGCCAATGACGGAACCAGGAACACTCGCTGCGGTGCAGGCTGAGCGCTTGACACAGCGCTTGACACAGGTGAAAACGTTTCCACTATTGTGGTCTGCAGCAGTGCTACCTCTCTTCCTGCCAATTCACCGGCAGCAGATTGCACTTCGATATTTCTCCTTGTTGAGGCCAGAGCCGTGATCTTCTTCTTTTCTGCGTCTTTTTCACGTAGCTTCCGCATTTTAACCTCTTTTGCAGCCTCCCGTCTTTGCTGCGCCTTAGATCTCGCTTTGCCTCTCAGATTAGAGGCTGGGGCACCAGGATAATCTACGGGCGCCTCTTCCTCCTCATTTCCCCAGCCATCCCGGTCATGGGTTTTCTTGGAGGATCGTAGTCATTTGGGAGACATTACTTTTGACAGATTCCTCCAGTGAGCTCGCCCAGACTGGAAAGATCGTACTATTAAGGAAGAAATGATTCCGAACAGGGTCTTTTCCTTAATCTGAATCTTAACCTGAGGCAAATCCTCTATCTGTGCAGGCCAAAAGGTAAATGCTCCGAGCATCTCACTTGACCACCGACACCCAGCGACTGTCGACTCACTGTATATTTTCCTCCATTAGTCTCCGATATGCTCCGATGGTTATCTTGATAACAACTGAGCCCAGTATAGTTTTAGTCCATTAGGGCGTTGCTGCGGTAGATATGGGGCTGGTGGTCTTAGTAGTCTGATAATGAAGCCAAGGGGTGAGCACCATGTAATCAATCACGGAGGAGGAGCCTAGATGCGACTATCCTCTACGGCGTCTCGGCGGCCATCTTGCCTTCGACCTTGTGTGAAAATCCCTTCGGCCTCAATGTGCTCCAGTCCCACTGTAAGTGTCTCCTGGTCTCCTCCCTGCACCAATGTGCCCCAGTCCCACTGTAAGGGTCTCTTGGTCTCATCCTGTCTCAATGTACTCCAGTCCCACTGTGTCTCCTGGTGTCCTTCAGCCTCAATGTGCCCCAGTCCCACTGTAAGTGTCTCTTGGTGTCCTTCCGCCTCAATGTGCCCCAATCCCACTGTAAGTGTCTCTTGGTTCCTTCGGCTTCAATGTGCCCCAGTCCCACTGCAGGTCTCTTCTGGTTTCCTTCGGCCTCAATGTGTCCCAGTCCCACTGTAAGTGTCTCTTGGTCTCCTCCCTGCACCAACGTTCCCCAGTCCCACTGTAAAAGTCTCTTGGTCTCCTTTGGCATCAATGTGCCCCAGTCCCACTGTAAGTGTCTCTTGGTCTCCTTCGGCCTCAATGTTCCCAGTCCCTCTGTGTCTCTCGGTTCCCCTGCACCAATGTGCCCCAGTCCAACTGTAAGTGCCTCTTGGTTTCCTTCGGCCTCAATGTGCCCCAGTCCCACTGTAAGTGTCTCTAGGTTTCCTACAGCCTCAATGTGTCCCAGTCCCACTGTAAGTGTCTCTTGGTTTCCTTCAGCCTCAATGTGCCCCAGGCCAGTGTACGTGCTTCTTGGTCTCCTCCATGCACCATTGTGCCCCAGTCCCACTGTAAGTGTCTCTTGGTCTCCTTCAGCCTCATCAGGCCCCAGTCCCATTGTAAATGTCTATTGATCTCGTCCTGTTTCAATGTACCACAGTCCTACTGTGTCTCTTGATGTCCTTCAGCCTTAATGTGCCCAGGTCCCACTATAAGTGTCTCTTGATCTCCTCCCTCAACCAATGTGCCCCAGTCCCACTGTAAGTGTTTCTTGGTGTCCTTCAGCCTCAATGTGCCCCAGTCCCACTGTAAGTGTCTCTTGGTTTCCTGCGGCCTCAATGTGCCCCAGTCCCACTCTAAGTGTCTCCTGGTCTCTTCCTGTCTCAATGTAACTCAGTTCCACTGTGTCTCTTGGTGTCATTCAGCCTTAATATGCCCCAGTCCCACTGTAAGTGTCTCTTGTTTTCCTTCGGCCTCAATGTGCCTCAATCCCACTGTAAGTGTCTCTTGGTCTCCTCCCTTCACGAATGTGCCCCAGTCCTAGTGTGTCTCTTGGTCTCCTTCGGCTTCAATGTGCCCCAGATCCACTGTAAGTATCTCTAGGGTTCCTTAGGCCTCAATGTATCCCAGTCCCACTGTAAGTGTCTCTTGATTTCCTCTGGCCTCAATGTGCCTCATTCCCACTGTAAGTCTCTCTTGGTCTCCTTTGGCCTCAATGTTCCCCAGTGCCCCTGTGTCTCTTGTTTCCTCCCTGCACCAATGTCCCCAAGGCTCACTGAAAGTGTCTCTTGGTCTCCTTCGACCTCAATGTGCCCCAGACCCACTGTAAGTGTCTCTTGGTCTCCTCCTGTCTCAATGTACCCCAGTCCCACTGTGTCTCTTGGTGTCCTATTGCCTCAATGCGGCCTAAGGAAACCAAGAGACACTTACAGTGGCACTGGAGCACATTCAGGCCGTAGGAAACCTAGAGACACTTATAGTGGGACTGGGGCACATTGAGGCCGAAGGAAACCAAGAGGCACTTACAGTGTGACTGGGGCACATTGAGGCCTAAGGAAACCAGAAACACTTACAGTGGGACTAGGGCATATTATGTTGAAGGAGACCAAGAAAAACACTAGGACTGGGGAAAATTGGTGCAGGGAGGAGACCAAGAGACACTTACAATGGGACTGGGGCACATAAAGGAAGAAGGAAGCCAAGAGACACTTACAGTGGGACTGGGGTACATTGAGGCTGAAGGACACCAAGAGACACAGTAGGACTGGGGTATATTGAGGCTGAAGGAAACCAAGAGACACAGTGGGACTGGGGCACATTGGTGCAGGGAGGAGACCAAGAGACACTTACAGTGGGACTGGGGCACATTAAGGCCAAAGAAAACCAAGAGACACTTACAATGGGAATGGGGCACATTTGTGCAGGGGTAAACCAAGAGACACATGGGGACTGGGGAACATTGAGGCCGACAGAGACCAAGAAACACATACAGTGGGTCTAGGGCATATTGAGGCAGAAGGAAACCAAGAGACACTTACAGTGGGACTGGGGCACATTGAGGCCAAAGGAAACCAAGAGACAATTACAGTGGTTCTGGGGCACAATAGAGGCAGGTGGATACCGAGATAAACTTACAGTGGGACTGGGGCATATCGGTGAAGGGCGAAACCAAGCGACACAGGGGGACAGGGGAACATTGAGGCCGACAGAGACCAAGAAACACTTAAAGTGGGTCTGGGGCACATTGAGACCGAAAAAAAACAAGAGACACTTACAGTGGGATTGGGGCACATTGAGGCCAAAGGAAACCAAGAGACACAGGGGGGCAGGGAAACATTGAGGCCAAAGGAAACCTATAGACACTTACAGTGGGACTGGGGCACATTGAGGCCGAAGGAAATCAAGAGACACAAGTGGACAGGGGAGCATTGAGGCCAAAGGAACACAAGAGACACTTACAGTGGGACTGGGGCACATTGAGGCTGAAGGAAACCAAGAGATAATTACAGTGGTACTTGGGTATAATGAGGCCGAAGGAAACCAAAAGACACCTATAGTGGGACTGGGGCACATTGAGGCTGAAGGACACCAAGAGGCACAGTGAAACTGGGGTACCTTGAGACAGGAGAAGACCAAGAGACACTTAAAGTGGAACTGGGACACATTGAGACCGAAGGAAACCAAGAGACAATTACAGTGGGTCTGGGGCACAATAGAGGCAGGTGGATACCGAGATAAACTTCCAGTGGGACTGGGGCACATTGATGCCAAAGAAGACCAAGAGACACTTACAGTGGGACTTGGACACATTGGTGCAGGGGGAAAGCAGGAGACACAGGGGGACAGGGGAACATTGAGGCCGACAGAGACCAAGAAATACTTGAAGTGGTCTGGGGCACATTGAGGCCGAAGGAAACCAAGAGACACTTACAGTAGAACTGGGGCACATTAAGGCCTAACGAAACCAAGAGACACTTACAGTGGGACTGGGGCACATTGGTGCAGGGGGAAACCAAGAGACACAGGGGGAATGGGGAACATTGAGGCGGACAGAGACCAAGAAACACTTAAAGTGGGTCTGGGGCACATTGAGGCTGAAGGAAACCAAGAGACACTTACAGTGGGACTGGGGCACATTGAGGTCGAAGGAAACCAATACACACTTTTCAGTGGGATTGGGCCACTTTGAGGCCGAAGTAAACCAAGAGACACTTACAGTAGGACTGGGGCACATTGAGGCTGAAGGACACCAAGAGACACAGTGGGACTGGGGCACATTGAGGCCGAAGGAAACCAAGAGACACTTACAGTGTGACTGGGGCACATTGAGGCCTAAGGAAACTAGAGACACTTACAGTGGGACTGGGGCATATTAAGGCTGAAGGAGACCTAGAGACACACTAGGACTGGGGCAAATTGGTGCAGGGAGGATACCAAGAGACACTTACAGTGGGACTGGGGTACATTGAGGCTGAAGGACACCAAGAGACACAGTGGGACTGGGGTAAATTGAGGCTGACGGAAACCAAGAGACACAGTGGGACTGGGGCACATTGAGGCTGAAGGACACCAAGAGACACAGTGGGACTGGGGTATATTGAGGCTGAAAGAAACCAAGACGCACTTACAAGGGGACTGGGGCACATTGGGGCAGGGGGAAACCAAGAGACACAGGGGGAATGGGGAACATTGAGGCCGACAGAGACCGAGAAACATTTACAGTGGGACTGGGGCACATTGAGGCCGAAGGAAACCAACACACACTTTCAGTGGGATTGGGCCACATTGAGGTCGAAGGAAACCAAAAGACACTTACTGTGGGATGGGCATATTGAGGCCAAAGGAGACCAAGAGACACTTACTTTTTTTATTTTTTATTTTTTTTTATTTCCACAGTTGGATCAATTGACAATATCAGTCAAATTCCTTCAATTGATACAAATTAACAAAGAATACAATTCCAAATTTTCTAAACATTTGTACAGCATATTATATAATGATTCACTTATCACTCCTCCAGATATTCTTTAATTGCCCCCCAAATTAGCATACCTAATCGTTTTTTCCTTGCCCGCCTTAAACGCATACAAGTTCCATTCCATTTCATATATATTGTATAGCTTAGCTCTCCAAAATTCAATTGTTGGCGCCTCAGGTTGTAGCCATTCTGTCGCTATACATAAACGCACTACAGTCATTGCTATAAATAAAAAGTATTTATACTTACATAAGACAGTATCATTTCCAACACTCTGCCCCCCACCTAATAACATAAGTACTGGGGTGATTCTAAACGGAGTATGAATAACCAAAGTAATAAAGGTTTCTATACTAGTCAAAAAGTAAGGTAACTTAGGACAGTTGAAAAAAATATGCATACTATCTGCGTCCGTCCCACCGCATCGAAAACATTTACCATCATTTTGAGGGCCCCATGCTGCCATCCGTTTAGGAGTATAATATAACCTAAATACTGTCTGGTAAACTTGAGCTTTTAAATTCGCTGAAAGACATACCTCCTTTGCCATCAATATCGTATCTTCAATGTCAAGTTCAGGTTCCCTTAACTGATTCTGCCAATATAAATTATATTTCTGCATATCATCAGGTCTATACTCCATCATAATCTGGTATATCATACCAATTCTTTTCCTATGTTGAATTGCCTCAACTAATTTGTTGGGGGCAGGTCTGATTTGCTTCCTTAGACAGAAATCCCGAATTTGGAGATACTTGAAGAAAGAAGATTGAGGTAAATTATATTTGACCAATAAGTTTTCATAAGTACAAAATATACCATTAGTTTCATATAGATCCCCAATTCTAGATAACCCTTTCTCTGACCATTCCTTCGCCACTCTATCCCAGAACACAGATGGGAGTAGTTTATCAGCGCCAAAATGAGTGTAGTAAGTAATCCTCCCAAACTCGATGAGTCTAGATATCTTTCTCAATACTTTAAAGGCAGAATCTAATACCTTAAAGCGCGTATGTTTATAATAATTCCCCTCCAGTTCCTTCAGTAAACACCCCTTTGCGTGCTCCCCCAATAACAAAAAAAATATCGACGGAGCTTCTGCTGGTTCCTCAATTAACTCCCCTGTCAACATATATCTCATTTTTTTCAAAAAACATACATAATAATAAAACATAAAATCCGGTATCCCACGCCCTCCTCTTTCCACCGGTAGCACCAGTTTCATTGCGCGTCTGGTTTTCCCAGGAGCCCACAAGAATTTGGAACATAAAGACTGAAGCTGTTGTATATGCTTTAAAGGGATCTCCAAAGGAATACTACGAAATAAGTACAATATCTTGGCTAAAACGTTCATTTTAATAATATTCCCTCTCCCAATATAGATAACTGCAGCCACCCCCACCTATCCAATGATTGTTTCACTTGTTGCATGATATTTTCCTAATTGGTGTCAATTATCTCTTGCATTTGAATATTCATTTTTATGCCTATATATGTTACTTCAGATGTCACCCTAGGATCGTTAAACTGTATATTATCTGTGCATAACACCTGAGTTTTAGCAGAGTTTTATTTATAACCGGAAATTGTACCAAAGTCAGTGGCCAGACGCTCAATCTCAACTATTGCCTGCACAGGGTCAACTGTGGTGATAGCAATATCATCAGCATATGCAAACACTGAATGTGCTATGTTTTTAACAATGAATGGTTTGATATGGGGTGAGTTTAACAAACTAATTAACAAAGGATTAATAAATAACGCAAAAAGAAGTGGGGAGCAAGGGCACCCTTGTCGTGCACCTCTAGTTATTACAATCTTTTCAGATTTCCTGCCCATGGCCACTATTCTTGCATTTGGTGACCTATATAATACCTGAATTGCTATCAAGAAATATTTGCCAAATCCCATTCTTCGCATCACTTCCCATAAATATTGCCACTCCACGCAATCAAATGCTTTCTCAGCGTCAAGCAGTATCAATGCCAGATCTCTTTTTTCCGCTTGAGCAATATCAAATAGGGTAATAACCTTATTAATATGTGTGATTGTACCTCTGTTTGGGATAAACCCATGCTGATTTAGTGAAACAGATTCAGAAAAGGGGGGTGGTGATGAACAGAGTGTCTGAATTAAGCAGACCACTCTTACCCAGTCCAAAGATCAGGGCGTGATCCATCACCGTTTTTTAGCTCACTGCACCATCCCAGCTCAGAACTTGGCTATATGCAAATTAGTCTGACCCTGGCCCAGTGCATCATGGGAACAGGGCAGACCAAACTACCAAGCCAATTCTTATACTGGGGAGGAAACAAGCTACCGGGGACCGGTTTCTGGCATTTCAGCCGTCTTCGGCCCGGCTTGCTTGAATCCTGATGGTGCAATGAGCAAGGGACTCACATCTGAGTATACCCTTCCACGCTTATGGTGGACAAAAATGATTCAGAAAAGGGGGGTGGTGATGAACAGAGTGCCTGAATTAAGCAGACCACTCTTAGCCAGTCCAAAGATCAGGGCTTGATCCATCACCGTTTTTTAGCTCACTGCACCATCCCAGCTCAGAACTTGGCTATATGCAAATTAGTCTGACCCTGGCCCAGTGCATCATGGGAACAGGGCAGACCAAACTACCAAGCCAATTCTTATACTGGGAAGGAAACAAGCTACCGGGGACCGGTTTCTGGCATTTCAGCCGTCTTCGGCCCGGCTTGCTTGAATCCTGATGGTGCAATGAGCAAGGGACTCACATCTGAGTATACCCTTCCACGCTTATGGTGGACAAAAATGATTCAGAAAAGGGGGGTTGTGATGAACAGAGTGTCTGAATTAAGCAGACCACTCTTACCCAGTCCAAAGATCAGGGCTTGATCCATCACCGTTTTTTTGCTCACTGCACCATCCCAGCTCAGAACTTGGCTATATGCAAATTAGTCTGACCCTGGCCCAGTGCATCATGGGAACAGGGCAGACCAAACTACCAAGCCAATTCTTATACTGGGAAGGAAACAAGCTACCGGGGACCGGTTTCTGGCACTTCAGCCGTCTTCGGCCCGGCTTGCTTGAATCCTGATGGTGCAATGAGCAAGGGACTCACATCTGAGTATACCCTTCCACGCTTATGGTGGACAAAAATGATTCAGAAAAGGGGGGTGGTGATGAACAGAGTGTCTGAATTAAGCAGACCACTCTTACCCAGTCCAAAGATCAGGGCTTGATCCATCACCGTTTTAGTGAAACAAGCGGTGTAATGATTTTAGATAAGCGATTCGCTATCATTTTAGAATATATCTTACTATCACAGTTAAGTAAGGATATTGGGCGATATGAACCGGGTAATTCAGGAGGTTTCCCTTTTTTAGCAAAAACCACAATTGAAGTATCATTCCAAGATTGTGGGGCTTTCCCAATTTGTGCAGTTCTAAAGGTCTCAAGCATAATATTCTTCAATGATTAAAAAAAAACACTTATAAACCTCTCCAGGAATAAAATCTGGGCCTGCCACCTTCCCATTCGCAATAGTTTTAACTGCCATTTCTAGTTCTTCCATAGAGAAAGGCATATCTCATTATCAGTTAATTTATTAATGGTACCTTCATTCCAAACAAAACCTGGCCCTAAATTGGGCTGATGGGTGTATAGTTCTGCATAAAACTGATGAAATATTTCAAGTATCTTCCCAGGTTCCTCATAAATCATACCGTTCTGATCTTGTAGCTTTGGAATTACACGAGAAGACTCCTTCATTTTTAGCCTTAGCGCTAAAGATCCTCCAATTGCCTCCCCATATTCATGAACATGTCTTCGTATTTACGAGATATTTCCGGGCTATCTGTTCACTCCATCCCCATATTCATGAACATGTTTTCTATTCACGAGATATTTCCGACCAAGAGACACTTACAGTGGGACGGAGCACATTGAGGCCAAAGGAAACCAATACACACTTTCAGTGGGATTGGGCCACTTTAAGGCCGATCCAAGGAAACCAAGAGACACTTACTGTGGGACTGGGGCATATTGAGGTCGAAGGAGACCAAGAGACACTTACAGTGGGACTGGGGCACATTGAGGCTGAAGGACACCAAGAGACACAGTGGGACTGGGGTACCTTGAGACAGGAGAAGACCAAGAGACACTTACAGTGGGACTGGGGCACATTGAGGCCGAAGGAAACCAAGAGACATTTACAGTGGGACTGGGGCACATTGAGGCTGAAGGAAACCAAGAGACAACTACAGTGGGTCTGGGGCACAATAGAGGCAGGTGGATTCCGAGATAAACTTACAGTGGGACTGGGGCACATTGATGCCGAAGGAGGCCAAGAGACACTTACAGTCGGACTGGGGCGCAATGGTGGAGGGGGAAACCAAGAGACACGGGGTACAGGGGAACATTGAGGCTGAAGAAAACCTAGAGACACTTACAGTGGGACTGGGGCACATTGAGGCCTAAGGAAACCAAGAGACACAGGGGGACATGGGAACATTGAGGCCAAAGGAAACCTAGAGACACTTACAGTGGGACTGGGGCACATTGAGGCCAAAGTAAACCAAGAGACACAGGGGAACAGGGGAGCATTGAGGCAGAAGGAAACCAAGAGCTACTTACAGTGGGACTGGGGCACATTGAGGCTGAAGGAAACCAAGAGATACAGGGGGACAGGGGAACGTTGATGCAGAATTAGTCCAAGAGACATTTACAGTGGCACTGGGGCACATTGGTGCAGGGGGAAACCAAAAGACACAGGGGGACAGGGGAACATTGAGGCCAAAGGAAAGCAAGAGACCCTTACAGTGGGACCGGGCACATTGAGGCCAAAGGAAACCAAGAGACACTTAGATTGGGGCACATTGGTGCAGGGGAAATCAAGAGACACAGGGGGACTGGGGAACATTGAGGCTGAAGGAAACCAAGAGACACTTACAGTGGGACTGGGGCATATTGAGGCCGAAGGAAACTAAGAGACACTTAGACTGGGGCACATTGGTGCAGGGGGAACCAAGAGACTCAGTGGGACTTTGGCACAGTGAGGTCTAAGGAAATCAAGAGACACTTACAGTGGGGCTGGGGCACAT
Source organism: Lissotriton vulgaris (assembly GCF_964263255.1). Lineage (NCBI taxonomy): Eukaryota > Metazoa > Chordata > Amphibia > Caudata > Salamandridae > Lissotriton > Lissotriton vulgaris. The sequence continues at coordinate 648,848,951 of NC_141687.1, read as the reverse complement.
TGCTGCAGGGGGAAACCAAACGACACAGGGGGACTGGGGCACATTGCAGCTGAAGGAAACCAAGAGACACTTACAGTGGGATTGGGGCACATTGTGGCTGAAGGCAACCAAGAAATACTTACAGTGGAACTGGGGCACATTGAGGCCGAAGGAAACCAAGAGACACTTACAGTGGGACTGGGGCACATTGATGCCGAAGGGACCAAGAGACACTTACAGTGGGACTGGGGCACATTGGTACAGGGGGAACCGAGAGACACAGAGGGACTGGGAACATTGAGGCTGAAGGAAAGCAAGAGACACTTACAGTGGGACTAGGGCATATTGAGGCCGAAGGAAACCTAGAGGCACTTACAGTTGGACTGGGGCACATTGAGGCTGAAGGACACCAAGAGGCAAAGGGGGACAGATGTACATTGAGGTCGAAGGAGACCAAGAGACACAGAGGGACTGGGGCACATTGGTGCAGGGAGGAGACCAAAAGACACTTACAGTGGGGCTGGGCACAATAGAGGCAGGCCGTGACCGAGATACACTTACAGTGTGACTGGGGGACATTGACGCAGGCGGAGACCAGGAGACACTGAATTTTTTTACTAAATTTGAATTTCCGTATCATGTGGACCCATGCTGGAAACACGTTGTGTGCATTATTTCCAGGCCCTTTGCATTTCTGGTGCTGATATGTCCTTCGCCCTTGTTCATATTTCAGATCATTGGGTGGGTTCTGCATAGGAAGCGATTCTAGCGTTGCTCTCTAATCTTGCAGTTATTGTTTTTGCTGGACATTAGTCGAATGTCTGCGTGAAGAATGCTCGAGGATGCGTTCCCCCTTTATCTCGAGAATCCCAGTCCATACGCAGTGCAAGTCTCCTGAGCTGACCCTTTCGTTCTGCTCTCCGTCTCCCCAGGTGCCTGGCCTGGATGAGAGTGAATACACAGCACTGAGGGATGCTCAGCAGGCCAGAGGTTCATGCAGCACAGTTTGTACTGTCCCTTTTATTATTTTATTTCCATAACATTTCGCTCGGCTGGCATAAACCCGGGATTTCCTCCAATTTATATTAAGATCAGCCATGGCAGGTGATTCTTTATATCGTCAGCCGATCTCTTATCCTTAAACGTCATCGATTTGTCAACGAGCTCAAGAAAGCTTGAATACAGATTGGGAAAAAAACTGATGAAAGGACGTTATGTTTAATTTCCACAACGCAAAAGCTCATCAGTTTAAATAGTTATTTATTTACCCATTTTTCCACCCTTGCACTGTACTGTCATCACATGCTATCTTAAATGTTGTCATTAGTGGCACCACCCATGACATCCCCAATGAAAGAACTGACGGCTCAACGAGAGAACTGGTCATGCAGGGCACAGGGCCTGTGCTGATGCCCTGCATATTGGGTGCACTCGGCAAGCACATTGTCATTGCCTTGTACCGTATACATGCAGGGACCCAGCAGCCAAGTTCTGGATGTAGCTTGCACAGGACACGGCTGTAGACCATGTCATGTTCACACTACATACAGGAAAGCAAACTACACCTGTATATAGCGCACACATTGCATGCATAAGAGCCTAGGCAAACACACTAGGGCCTGATGACAAGCACTTCATATCATTTTACCTTTGGCTTTACTTGTGAGTGCTACTTACAAGGATATCGGCAGGGCCACTTCAATTATGTGATTCTGCGGCTGCTCCGTTTTCCACATAATTGTGGGTTTGTATATAGCGCACACATTGCATGCATAAGAGCCTAGGCAAACACACTAGGGCCTGATGACAAGCACTTCATATCATTTTACCTTTTCCACATAATTGTGGGTTTGCAGCATAATCCGTCACCTACGGCATAATTTACTGATTTTACCCAAAACAAAATTTGTTTCTAACTCAAACTGATCAGAAGTTCCTGGGAAATTGGCGATAGTTGTTGCCACGGAGTGTAAGGTCATTCACAACATTTGATTGGTCACCTTTCAATTGCCTAGTGCTGTATTTGAGTGTTAAACAGTTACTAGAAAGGAGGAACCTTTACCCAGACAGTGTTGACGTGTGGAAAAGAGAAAATAATGCAGTCAGAAAATGTGCTGCACTACATCATATAACTTGCCTTTTCTTGGCACTTTGGGCCATATGTATCAAGGCAAAATGGGTTCGCAAACGCCGAAATTCGTAGAATTCCGGCGTTTGCGAACCCATATTCGCTAAATGGTATGTATGAAACATTTTTGGTGCAAAATAAGGATTCGCAAAATTTGCCATTCCTTATTTTGCGATTGCATTTAAGGAATTGCAAATTTTGCGATTCCTTAAATGCAATGTATCAAGGAAAAAAACTTTCCAAAATGCCATTAAGGAATCGCAAATTACCACCAACTTCTAGTTGGTGGTAAGTTGCGAATTCTTTTAAAAAAGCATTTTTTTTTTAAAACAAGAGGTGCCATGTGACGCTCATACATGCCCTTAGGGCATGTATGTGCGCCATATGCGCACACATGTCATTTTCAGGGGTGCAGCAGGGTGTTCTTGAGACACCCCTGCACCCTTGAAAATATTCACAATTTGCAATTAGCAAATTGCGATTCACAATTTCCCCTTCATTCCTATGGGCCTCCTGGCCCATAGACATGAATGGGAAATTATTCCTTAATTGCGATTAGCAATTTGCTAATCGCAATTATGGAATTTTAAGGAATCGATAAAAAGAAGCGATTTTCTACATACATACCATTTTGCGAATTCTAAATAGCTATTCCTTAAAAATCGCTATTTAGGAATCGCAAAACGGAATGTTGATACCTATGGCCCTTAATTTAGTCAATGCTGTCGCATAATTTGGCACTCCCATGTCGCATAATTCCAGTGGCCCAGGTCATAGGACCTGCCTGCCGGTATGTCACACAGGAAGATAGCCTATTCATGGCACAGTCTGAAGTTCTGTCAGTATGCAAGACGAAAACTACAAACAGAAGCAAAAGTTAATTTTCGTTTTTATCTTTCCCCACCATAAAAATACCTCAATATTATAATTAATAAGATTGCTATGAATTTAGTAAGATGCAATCAATTAGCAAAATTATTCAGTGAGGGGTGCGGAGGATTAGGGAAATAATAATAAAATCAAAAAACATATCTGTTCCGACGCTGCCAGCCGCCTCGGTGCTTCTCTTCTCTCCTGATGGTGTCCCAGCAGTCCCTAGGACACCAGCACAGGCCCCATCACCCAATTCCACCGCTGCTCTCAATAGAATGAGAGCAGCGCCAGGATTCGTCTGAGCTGCTGGGTTTGCCGCTCAGACAGTGCCTGGGAGTCTGTGCTGTTTCCAGGCCCGGACTGGCCATAGCGGGCACCGGGCAATCCCCCGGTGCGCCGCACGGGTGGGGGCCGGTTTTGGGCCCCTGGGGCCGTTTTTGTTACAGGGCCATTTTTGCAGCCGAAAACAGGCCCGACAAAGTGCTCGGCCGCCGCCCACCTCCTCCAATGGGGGGGGGGGGGGGGGGGGGGTGGTGGGTGGGGGGGGACCGGGCGAGTACTTAGCCAGGGCTGGTTGTGGTTCCCAGTCCGGCCCTGGCTGTTTCTCCAACCTGGATGCGCAAAATACGGCTGGGTTGGAGGAACCTAAGTGTGCATGACGGTTTGGCCAGCCTAAAACGGCCGGCCAAACAGTCATTACTCCTTCCATGCTGGCTGTGATGGCAGCCAAACCCCACCCTGCCGAGACTTGGCTGGCTCTAGATAGACGCGGGAACAAGAAAATGATAACAATACCAAGTTATTATCATTTCATTGCTCCCGTTTCCCTCAGCTGGCTCCAAGCGGGGTGCAGCGCTCCTCGGCCATGGTGGAGGAGCCGCAGCAGGAATCATTAACAAATTCCATTCTAATAACAAAGAAAATCCAGAAAAACTATGTCAATCTAGTGGTCGAAGTGGGCAGTATCAGATGGGCATGACGTGCCCATACTTTTTTAATTAAAGGAAAACAGTTCCCCTACTTTCTGTGAAAAGATAACCATCCCGGGACGGTGAATTCCAAGAGCACAAATGCTTCAGCTCCAGTGTAACACAGGGAGTCTCCTGTGTTGTAAAACTGAAGGCGGGCAGACAGCTAAACAAGCATTCTTGGCAGGGTACCTGCTTACCTGAAACACATGGAAATGTGCACATCGGGTCAGTCTGCAAATGTAAAGAGAGCTTGAAGGCTGGTATTAACTTTAATTAATGGATTCACTTTACACTTTCTGATGACATAGATTTGTTGTTTTTGAGTGATATTGGAAAGGAGTTATCAACTGAGCTGTGAAGTGTGTGCTTTTTAAAGGCCCCTAACACAGGCCCCTGTACCTAAGGGGCTGCAGGGGCCTGTGTTACACACCTATTTTTCACTACTTTGACAAGGATTCAATTCTGTCATGGCTGTCAGCTTACAGATCCTCAGCTGTCCTTACAATTTTTAATTAACATCTTAAAACCTGGCTTTTCCAGGGCTAAGTGTGCTTGTTAGGTCCTGTTAGCCTGAGTCGATCGGCACTGGGATACTCTTGCTGAGTAGCTGTGCGCTCTACAAATGCATTTCATTCATTCATTCACAGACACAGAATTCTAATAGAGGTTTATAAAACTTTGATGCATTTCCCACTGATTAACCTAACTTGCATTTGTTAAACATTTAACCAATGTGTTATTTTATATGTACATACGTGAAGGTGAAAGACCAAAAAAGTTACAGAATATTTTATTTTTGGGGCTACCCCTTTGACTGCACCCCCACGCTTACTCGCCCTGTCCCCATTGTGCACAGCATAACAGTCTCTTACTTCTTTTAATTCACCTTAACCGCTGTGTCAATCCGTATCAATGCTGCCACAGGGAACACCTTCATGTGGCATAGATTAGGACATATGACATATGGATGGAACACATGAATGCCCTCCATAACCTACTTGCATGTGTGTATGGCACACTGGATATGATCTGTGTTCCCCATAAAGTCATTGTCAATTACATAGTGGAGTTAATCAGTGGTGGCCCTGGTGGCATTATTTCTGATGCCATCTGAGGTCAGTAGCTGTGCGCTGGGTGACGTTGTGGTGGAATAGTTGACCATAAATGGCAAAATTTATGATTTTTGTTTCATTTTTTTTTTTTGCCTCATTCTGCCAATTTTCTTGTTGGTAGTGCTCTTAGCCCAATTACCAAAGCGTGGGTCAGAGCCTTTCCACCTAAGAAGAATGCTGTTTCTTCTTCCATCCCTTCACCAGTGTGCCCGTAGCAAAAAGGGACCAGGACCAACAGCAATTTCGGATTATTCATCTGACCTCCTGGAGCGTTGGTTCCATTCAACCAACAATGCCAAACTTTCTCACGGCTTCTAGAGTTGCACACCATGTCAAACTGACTTGAGGAGAATATATTTTTAACACAGTCAGAGAAGCAGGGTGGACTTCCAGACTTCCAACTCCTGCAGACCTCTTGTCTCGCCAGGAGAATCGCATAACAAATAAATCTGGAAAAAACAGCATTCATTCAGGTTGAACCGTCCAGATATAGCCAAAAAATATAAGATTAAGGTTTACCTTAATTTGTTGACCGGTTACTTCAACCAAAAACTCACACAACTCAGTCCAGTAACAGGTGATATTAGGACATGTCATAAACATGTGTATATCATCCGCCGAAGGGTGCAAACATCTGGGGCATACATACCGGTTTCCTGTAACTCTTGACAACTTAGCTGGAGACCAATAGACTCTCTGTGTGGTAAAAAGATGGTTGCGTTTAAGAGAAGTGGGTTTCACGACCGCCCAGAGAATAACAAAAGAATCAAGCCAGGCCTCTTTAACGTTTTCAGCCACTAATTCTTCAGCCCAAAGATTTGAAATATCCATGTCCAGCTCATCCTCCATCTCTAACAAGGCCTGATGCCACAAAGAGACTTCCCTTTTCAGGGGGCCTGTTCTCATCGCCTGGTCTAGCAGGAGTCCTCTTCCTCCTCCACCCAAACCTGTCTTGCCCACCAGGAGGAGACTTGTCAATCTTTAAATATAATTAGTTGACCCCTGGTGTAGTTACTAAGAACTTCCCAGCTAACCAAAGATAAAGCAGTTTTAAGATCCCCCAGCAAAATAGTCCTGCAGATTTTAAAGGCAGACTGAGCTGATCTCTCAGACACTCAGGGGTTCCCGGAGAATCCCAAATCGGGGCCCCAGAAGAGTTGTAAGGAACTCCTAGTTTTTTCCAGAAAAACACCCAAGTTCTTAAGGCCCCCTGCTGGATCTTCAACCTCACCTTCTTAAAGAACTTCAGGTCTCCATATTTAAGAGAAAATGACTCTGCCCACCTCTCAGATCACTTAGCATTGCCCCAAAAAGTAATTCTAAAGGAGACTAGTCCACCTTATTTGTCAGCATATGAAAGTTCTTAAACTGAAATGCATAACAATATGCCAAAAGATCGGGAAGAGCCAGCCCCCTGCCCCTTCTCCAGCCTCCTTCTCAGCTTTTTCCAGGATATCCTTGGTCCCTTGGAGGACCAGATAAAGCTTTTAATGTACTCTTGCAATTTAGCTACCTCTCCTTTATCGAAAGGTAGGGGGATAGAATTAAAAAGGAAAGTGATCTTTGGAAGAACAATCATTTTAATAAGGTTAACCGGCCATATATATTAAGAGGTAAATTCGCCCACCTTACCAAAAGCCTCCCGATCTCTTGACTATCTTTCTTCCAATTAACTCAAGGGACGTCATCCAATTTCTGCGTGATTATAATGCCCAAATAATGCATTTGAGACTTAGCCCCTGGGCTTTGCCTAGGCTGGTTCCACTCCATGATTTCGGTTTTCCCGCTATTCACCTTATACCCAGAGATCTTCCCAAAGGATTCCACCTTGGCCATTAAATTGGGGATTGCCTCCTCTGGGTTAATGGTGTAAAGTATAAGATCATCAGCGTACAGGGCCAGCTCTGCCACCAAGCCAGCATATTTGAATGGAAAAATTGTAGAATCCCCTCTACTCAAAGCGGCAAACGGTTCTATATAGAGATTAAATATAAACGGGGACAAGGGACACCCCTGCCTAGTACCACATGTGATATTGAACCAATCTGATAGCTCCCCATTGACCAAAACGCTGGCAGATGGTACAGATTTTGAATAGCCCTTACTATATTCTGCGGAAACCCAAATATCTTCAAGACTTCCCATAAGTAAGACCAATGGACTTGATTGAACGCCTTTGCAGCGTCTACGGCTACTGCTGTTACAGGTAAATTCTGGGTTTCTGCCAAGTCAACGACCCCAAGCATCAGAAAGGTAAGCTCGGTAAGCTGCCTCCCGGGGATAAAACCTCTTTGGTCCTGATGGATAACCCCTTTGATGACCTGGGCGACCCTAGAGGCCAATATCCCCGAAAAGACCTTATAATCAGAGTTTAAAAGAGATATTGACCTATAAGAGTCCGCTACCAGAGGTTCCTTGTTAGGTTTCAAGATTAAAGTAACGGTAGCCTCGGCCCAAGGTAGCGGACCTTTTTCACCTTCCAAATATATGGCGTTAAATAGGCATTTCAGGACTGGTACAATAGTATCTAGGAGTTTGGAATAAATCTCAACGGGGAGGCCATCAGGCCCAGCAGCCTTCCCTCTGCCATATTCCTAATCTGAGCCAGGACCTCGCCCTCCGTGATCTCTGCCTCTAAAAGCCACTTTTTGTCATTGTTTAAACTCAAAAGCTCAGTCCTCTCCAACCAGGCCTCTATGCTCTCCTTCCCAGGCAAAATATCATCACTGTATAAGCTACACAAATGCCTACGGGCCTCAGCACCCAAATCCAAATTGGTGTCTAATAGAGCTCCTGTTACAGCATCCCTCAAGTTTCGAATTAAGTTTCTAGACTTATTGGTTTTTACTTTCCAAGCCAGAAGCGAACTACTCCTCTCTCCATATGAGAAATGCAGCAACTTACTTACTCTCCACCTGTCAAGTAATTTTTAATCTAGTTGGCCCTTATATTCCCCCTGGAGATGTTCTAGCTCTTTGCTAAGAAAAAAAACTCTACTGGAACCTTCCAATGATGCTTTTTGGAGATCACGTTCCTTACACTCAATCGCCCTAATTTGTTCCTCCTCTTGCCACTTCAAGGCCCGCCTCTTTCCCACCATTATGGAGCTAACTATTGCCCTCAAAAAAGCTTTGAAGGCATTGCAGATGGTTTGAATTTTGGCTGAGCACTTATTAGCTTGGAAAAATCAGAGCTTTATCCCTTATACTTGATATCACTCCCTTGTCCAACAAAATGGTCCTATCTAAGGTCCACCTTTTCATACCAGGTTTATACTGACGCCTAAGGGACAAGGAGAACTGACAAATGATCTGAAAGAATAACGGGCAGATGTTTAACCTCATAAGCCTCTACTAATAGGTCTTGATCAATCAAGAAATAGTCAATGCAGGAGTGGTGCCCATATGTTTTGCTGTAAAAAGTGAAGTCCCTTGCCCTCCCATCTTACTCTGCCAGATATCTACCAAATTAAGCTCACAAATCATGGTCTTTAAAATTGCAGAAGTTCTAGGTGGACTGACATATTTGACTTTAGAAGTTTTTTCCAGGTCCCTATTTTACACAATGTTGAAATCACCTCCGATTATTACCAGAGCTGTAGCCTGTAAGAGGCACAATTTGATCTTAATTAGGGCTTCCGGGACATCATCATTCGGACCATAATAATTGGCACACACTAGAGGCATCCCCTGAATCATCAGATTAGCAGCTAACCATCTGCCGGAAGAATCTGATTAATATCTTACCAGCTTCACACCTGAATTATTCCGAATTATAACAGCCACACCTCTTTAGCTAACTCTCTGGTCCGAACAGACCACTTCCTGGACCCAACTCAGTGTATTAAAGGAAGACCTGCACTTCTCCTATTCCAAATGAGTCTCCTGTAGCAAAATAACACTCACCTCACTATTCTTAAGAAATTCAGATAATTGGGCCAACTTCTTCCTGGATCTCAAGCCATTCACATTCCAGGATATGAAATAAAGCAGGTTTGATCTACTCATCTTCAAATTTCAGCCCAGGCTCCTATAGACCCCCTTTGACCTTTCATTATGATAGGTTACCGCCCCAGAAAAAGTCGAAAGACCCACCAAAACTAGAACCATTCGGGCATAAGACACAACTGGGAGATTTTTTTTCAGATTTTCCCCCATGCTCCCACCACCTAGTGCACTCACCACCCACCTACCTCGGGGAACCCCCCTTCCTATCCCTAGGCGAAAAAATCACTTTTCGCGACTCTCCGAACTTGGGAGGGAATCAAAAAAAGAAACAAGGACAGTGCTGTTGTGGTGCTGAGTGGTGATGTGGTTGGGCTGAGTGATGTGGTGGTGTATTAGAGTGATGTGGTGGTGTCCCAGAGTGATGTGGTGGTGTCCCAGAGTGATGTGGTGGTGTCCCAGAGTGATGTGGAGGTGTCCCAGAGTGATGTGGAGGTGTCCCAGAGTGATGTGGTGGTGTCCCAGAGTGATGTGGTGGTGTGGTTCCGTGGTCCCGAATTGGGTTCGATAGTTCCGAAACCCGATTTATAAAGATCGTCGGAAATGGACGATTTTGGTGTCAGCAGACCGCAAATGGCGAGTGTAACGTGTCTGAGTGTTTTCGTATGAATCGATATAGGAGAACACTCTGCATTTGAGGATTTAGTTTGAACCCTCGGGTTCCATTTTGTATGTGGCAGCCATCTTGTGTGGTTGCCCTAACATAGGCCCTATGATTGTGGCCGAACGAGTCCTTGACACGTACGCCTTAGACAGAAGTCTTAAATAACCTTGAAGTGAGGTTGTTCAAGAAGAAAGCCCGGCCGGCAATGTTTGACTCTTTCCGCATATGGCGCAAAGAAGCCAAACAGAAAGAAATTAAGTTAGCAAAGAAGAATAGAAAGGGTATGTCAATGGTGCAAGCTGCCGTTGCATACAGAAATGATGAAGAAGAGAAAAACAGCGAGCAGATGCTTAGAGTGAGGAAGTTAGCGATAGACAGATGCTACCCAGTCTTGCCGGCTAAAGAGCAGAAAGACGATAAGGAGCTTGTGAAAGACCCTTTGATGTCGCATTTGCTAAATTCACCACCACCTTATGTGCAGAATGCTACGGCACCACCACCACCGGTTGTGGCTGCGCAAGCACCTATTGCTTTGCCTCTTGTTATTCCTCCACAGCCAGCTTCTTCGTTGGCTGTTGTTCCCTATGCGCAGCCTTCTCAAGGGTTGCCAACTTTGCCTTTTCCTGCTACTACTGCCTCTATGCCTGTTCCGACTATGGATCCTACCACTACTGTTTCGTCTCCTCTTGTCCTTCCGACTGTTCCTTCTCCTAGACAGCGGGTGACCGCTGCCTTTTCTAATTTTCTAACTCCTTTGTTGGGACAAATGGGTATGTCTCCTGTGAGTGAGCGTAGACAGTCGCGTAGCCAATTGCCTGATACAGATGAGCGAGTGGTTTTGGACCATATGGCACGTAGATGGGTGACGTATAGGTCCCAGTATGACCTAGAAGGTATTATGGATGTTTTCCGACAATGGGAAGCACCAAAGCAGCGTTATGTTTTCGAGCTTATGTGTGCGTTCCTCCATGAACAATGGATGGACGAAGTGGGTAGAGTTCCTGTAGAATTGTGTCGATTGCGTTCAGAGTTTGCTAAAGGGACGATTGCGAGTCTACACAACATCGAGAAAGCGGTGTCGACGTTATTGTCGCTGCGAAGCGATGTCCCTACTGAACGGCTGTTTGAGCCAGATTCATCAGTTAGAAGACATGCGCGTCAATATCCGATGCGAGAGGTTCCTCCGATATGGAGATCTGCTGATGCTACTGTTAATCCACCTATTGTTGCGCACTTTCAGCGAGTGTGGGTTCATATTCCATGGAAGCGTGCAGAAGTTCTAGCGCTTAAGCAGACTTTACCAGATCCGAGAAAGAATCCTGCTGGATATTATGAAGAACTTACGCAAACTGTGAGTTTGTGTATTATGAATTTGGCGGATATAGATATGTTGTTTGGGAATGTTGTCCCACAGTCCATCTGGAATGTCATTCGACATACAGATCATGACAATGAATTGGGCGCTTCGTGGGTGAATCTTGTTGCAGCAAACGATGGACAAGTTGGAGGTGCTAAGCCTGAAGATGTTATTGCCAAACTTCCTGGTAGAATTATCACTTTCATGAAGACTTTAATGCCTGAAGTCCGTGTTAATTGGGACAAATTGTCGGCTTGTAAGCAGAAGAAAGACGAGTCTGTTTCAGACTTTTTCTCGCGTTTCGAGGAAACTTTTGTTGATCATAGTGGTCAGGATATGGCTACTGAAGGTGGCCAGAGATTATTCGTTGATAAATTTGTGCACAATATTCTTCCTGAGTTGTGTACTGAGTTGAAGGATTCTGAGAGTGCTTGGCCTGTTTCTACTTCGGCGCAGATTCTTGCTACGGCTCAATACTACGAGAATAGGCGTAAGGATGAGTTAGAGAGAGCGGATAAGAAGACTAAGGAATTGAAGACTAAGGTTCTTCTACAACAAGCTTATCCACCCCGTGTTAATAATCAGCGTGATTATCAGCAATCACCACAGTATTCGAGGAACTCGCAAAGAGACAAGACTCCTCAACAGCGTATTCAGTATGGGCCTAATCAGTGTGCGTATTGTAGAGAAGAGGGTCATTATAAGAATAGTTGTCCGGTTTTGTTGCAACGTGCTAATAGTGCTCCTGGTGTTAGAGGTAGAGGTGCTCAACAAGCGCCTAGAGGTAGAGGTCACGGACAAAACGCGCCCTTTGCCTCCGCAGAATTCAATGAACAGTTTTGATCAACAGCAGAATTCGTCTGGTAGGACTACACAGTACTACGTAGATGATTACTATGCTGAAGGCGATGAAGAGCAAGGTAATGATTGTTAGGACAGCCATGGACAAAGAGGGGGAGTTGTTTCAGTTCTGGTAGATCAGAGTGGACCTTACGTGGAAGTGATTGCATCAGGTGTGTCAGAGCCTTTTCTGCTAGGCACTGGTGCTACGACGAGTTCTATTATGGCTTTAATAATGTTTCTATAGGTTTTTCTGGCGCCCCCGTTATAAATCTGATTTCTGTTCCATTGCCTCTTTCTGTTGGTCCTCGTAGGTTTGAAGCACCCCTTCTTTTGACTACAGGTTGTAATGAGAACTTGCTAGGCCTTGACCTGTTGAAGAGATTGTATGCGACTTTGTACTGTTCTCCGTCAGGAGTACATCTTACTTTGGGTGAGAATGTGATTTCCCCGATATATGTTTCGAAAGATTGTCTTCCACCTGAATTGTCTTTGTTACCGGATTTGTTATGGGCTACGGGTCCAAATGATGTGGGCCTGTTAGATATTCCTCCATATGTTGTGACGTTGAAAGCGAATGCTCAGTTACCTCGCATACCATAATATCGTATTTCGAAGTGATGGTGAACGAGCACTTTTGGCGATCATTTATGATTTGATTGACAAGGGTGTTATCGAAGAGACTCGAGGTAATGTGTGTAATAGTCCGGTTTTGCCTGTCTTGAAGAGAACTGATTCTTCACAGCCTCCTGTATATAGGTTTGTTATCGACCTTCGTGAAGTGAACAAAATTGTTGTTCCACAGTTCCCTGTTGTACCCGACATTACTGCATTACTGACATTGATTCCAGCTTCTGCTACCTGGTTTTCGGTGATTGACTTGAAGAATGCTTTCTTCAGCATCCCGATTGCCATAGAGAGTAGAGATATTTTGGGATTCTCTTTAGGAGGACGAAGTTTCCGCTTTAAGCGCGCTCCTCAAGGCTATTGCGAGAGTCCATCGATCTATAGTCAAGCTTTGAAGACGCAACTTGACTTGTTGGCCTTACCTGAAGGTGCAGCCCTTATCCAGTATGTTGACGATCTGTTGGTCGCTGCCGATACAGAAGACATATGTAAGGATGCCACTGTGTCTTTGTTGTCTCACTTGTCTGAATGCCATCATAAAGTTTCTCTCTCGAAATTGCAATTCTGTCGCCAAGAAGTTACCTATTTAGGTCACGTCTTATCGAAGGAGGGAAGGAAACTGACCCCAGAAAGAATCCAGACTATTGCGAGAATGAGTGTCCCTACGACACAGAGAGAAGTACGAGCGTTTGTGGGTATTACGTCGTACTGCAGACAGTGGATCCCAAATTTTTCCCTTTTAGCGAAACCTTTGATAGCTCTTACGGTTAAGGATACTCCAAATCTGATTCCTTGGACTGAGGAATGCCAAAAGAGTTTTTCTGAACTACGAAACGCGTTGTGTTCGGCTCCTGTGTTGGGTACTCCCGACTACAGCAAGCCTTTCACATTGTATGTCCATGAGAGAGAGGGATGTGCATTATCAGTTTTGACTCAACAATTTGGCGGGAAGCAACGCCCATGTGCGTACTTTTCGTCAACATTAGATTCTGTGGCTAGAGCGTTGCCGAGTTGCTTGAGAGCAACTGCAGCAGCGGCTGTTTCGATTTGTCAGTCTGCTGGTTTAGTTATGGACAATACGCTAGTGGTTATGGTTCCACATGCAGTGGATACCTTGTTGAATCGGACGAAGACACAGCACTTGACTAGTGCTCGGTTATCAGGGTATGAGCTTACGTTGTTAGCAAGCCATGTGCACATCAAGAGGTGCAATACCCTAAATCCGGCTACATTGTTGCCGATTTCGCTTGAGACAGACGATGATAGCGAAGAGCAACACGATTGTTTCTTGAGAACAGAGGAAGAGACGAAAGGGAGGATAGATTTAAGAGATACTCCTCTTCCTGATTGTAATGATGCTTTGTGGGTTGACGGCTTGTGTTTTAAATTACCAAATGGCGATACCACTGCAGCATATGCCGTGACGACTTTACATACAGTTGTCGAAGCTGCACGTATCCCACACAGTTCTGCGCAAGCGGCTGAATTAATTGCACTTACGAGAGCATGTGTGTTGGCGAAAGGGAAACGAGTGAATGTGTATACTGATAGTCAGTATGCTTTTGGAGTGGCTCATAGCTTTGGACGATTGTGGCGTGAACGTGGATTTTTGACATCACATGGGACAAAGATCCAGCATGGGCAGCTGGTGAATGAACTTCTTGAATCTCTTACGCTACCTTTGCAAATAGCGATCGTGAAATGCAGTGCCCATAAGAAGATCACGGATGATGTTGGTCGTGGTAATGCGTTTGCGGATGAAGTTGCGAAAGAAACTGCTAGGAATGTGACGAGTCGAATGTATGTTGTGGGTCCAGCGAGATGGGTTCCAGAGAAGAGCATGTGCGAAGACACTATTGAGAGCGTGAAGATTATCCAGAGTGAGGCCACAGAGAAAGAGTTGGATGAATGGAGAGAGAGTAAGGGTAGGTTGGATTCGAATGGTTGTTGGACTGATTTGTGGGAACATCAAAGATGGTTGCTGCCAAACGCGTATGTGCTTCCAGTTGTTACAATGGCGCATGGATTGGCACACATTAGTGTGAAAGGGATTTGCAAGTTGTTGGCTCCGGTTTGGCAGAATGTGGGAATACCCAGAAGTGCAGAGAATTTGGTCAAGAACTGTATGGTGTGTTTGATGCATAATCCTGGCAAGGGAACCCCAACACCAGCTCCTCCTATGTATCCGTTTGAGGCCTTGCAGCTAGATTTTATCCATATGGAAAGATGCAACAACTTAAAGTATGTGTTAGTGGTTGTTTGCTCTTTTTCTAGATGGGTAGAAGCTTACCCCCTTAAGGACAACACTGCTTTGTCCACCGTGAAAGTTTTCATCAAAGAGTTTTTTCCGAGGTTCGGTTTGCCGAAAATCATTTGGAGTGATAACGGAAGTGAGTTTGTGGGTCATGTGATGAAGAGAGTGTGTGATAGTCTCGGGATTAGGCAGAAATTCCACGCTGCAAATCATCCCCAATCAGCTGGTTTAGTTGAGTGCTATAATGGCACTCTGAAACTTAAGTTGGCCAAAATTCAAGAGAGCACTGGTTTACAATGGCCAGATGCTTTGCCATTAGCACTTTTGTCCACCCGAATGACTGTGCATTCACGAATGGGTTTGAGTCCGTATGAAGTTGTGTTTGGTCGCCCGGCGAATATTTGGGGCGTACCAAGACCGACGAGGTTTAGTTACCTCGAATACCCTGTTTTGCTTGATTACTTGCGTGAATTGACAACTAAAATGAGTGTTTTACCCCAACAGGTACACGATTCTCTTACACAAGCTACAGAAGATCCAGGCCACGCCTTATAACCTGGCTCGTGGGTCTTCATTAGGAATTTCCAGCGTACGAAGAACAATCAGCCCCGCTGGACTGGACCCTTCCAGGTCCTACTTTCTACGAGATCTGTGGTGCGAGTACGTGGGAAGCGCAAATGGATTCACGGCTCCCACACGAAGAAAGCACCCTTACCTTTGCCGTATGATAAGTGGGTTCAGGATGGTCTCGCAGATTCTGAAACTGAGACAATCCCGAAATTTGTAACGTTCAGTGATGCTCGTTTGATTGGGACTAGCTCAGAACAGGAAAGCGATCATCTTTTGCAAGCATCAATACCTCCTGCAAATCGATTGGACACTACCGAGCCTCATCTTTTGTTTGCTGATCAAGAGTTACCTGGAAGAAATAGATATAATTTGAGATCGAGAACTAAGGACAAATAAAAAATTAATAAAGTTGAATTTTTTTTACTGTTTGCAGGTTAACTCTCCACCAAGGATCTACGTATTTTTGTTTTTCTGAACTGCCATCCGGTTCTTGCTGCTAGGGTCGCGGTTGCTACCAGTCTTCGGAGTGTAAGCCAGAGACACTAGGTCTTGGGTTCTGTTGGTCCGAAGCAGTCTTCCTGGGTACAGCAGACGCACTCTCAAGCAGAATCAACCAACCACCGCGGGCAGCAACTTTAGTTTAGGATGGATTTCTTTGAGTTGGAGAGACCTGTGCAGACACTGACTGTTAGAAAACGCATTCGCAAAATAATGTCGAAGAAATGCTTTTTGATACCATGCATATTTTTGCTATTGAGTTTCGTAATTTTCATAGTTGGTTATGTAGCATTTGTTTTTAAAATGACGTCTAATTCCACTGTGCAATCTACACCTTCACCTACTGTTTCCTCTCATTCTTTCCACCCTTTGCCTGAATATGAGGTAGTCAGACATAAGGAGTTCTCTAATAATTCCTTCATACAGCTTTTGCACCAGCATCAGTTAGTGATCAATACAACAAACTGCTGGATTTGTGGTTTGATGCCTCATACAACCGATAAAGGTATTCCTTATTTGGTCTTGCCCTTTAGTTTGAATGGTTCGATTTGAGCTTATAGAACCATGTTCATATATGCCCACAGTGTTGACCCCTTAAGTTCATCGAGAGATAATCCGAAGAATAGTCCTATAGCTAGAGGCATAGTCGACATGATTAAAGGGACTAATGCAGTAGAGACTATTCCGAAAGATGAAAGGCAACCATATAGTGGTTGGAACGTAACTGGATATGGAGTTAGTCTGAGTATTAACCAGCGAGCGAAAAGTCCTCTACCGATCTTGATAGTGCCCCATAAAGGCTACTATTGTCTGCAGGGCAACGGTAAGAATCCGAAGGCTCAGTTAGGGAAGAGCGTTTGCGCTGAGACTTATGTGTTTCCGTCTCAGTCTTCTCCAGCGTTCTTAGCTGCTAAGGGTACTTACTTTGTTTGCTATGACAAAGCGTATACATGGTTGCCCGCCGACTTCTCGGGCACATGTTTTATTTCCTTTCTGTTACCCCCCACTTTTACAGCTGCGGCAGATTACCACAAGACGAGAATTGCTAGAGGTGTCTTTAGCCAAGAAGACACTACAGGACAAGAATTGGGTGATTTCTTCAAGGGTTTGAGACTGCCGGTGCCCTTGGTAACTTGACTGCTGAGCTCCAGTTGGATAGACTTATGACACTTCAGAATAGACTTGCCCTAGACGTTATTCTGGCAGATCGAGGGGGAGTTTGTAGATTGATTCAATCGAGCTGCTGCGTTTTTATTCCTGACAATGCTCCGTCAGTCCTCCAGGCCATTTCCAAATTGCACAAAATCTCCGATTCTGTCCATCTGGACAAAGGAGATTGGTCTTTGATGGGATGGTTATGGGGATTGATATCCACTTGGGGTTGGAAGATTCTGATGGTCATTGGTGTGGTCTTGGCGATTCTGTTCATGTTTTGTCTCTGTGTACAGTGTGCTCCGGCTATTTGTGGCCTTTGTGCGTACGGAAACCTGTCCGGAGAGAAATGCATAGTAATAAGATGATGCTACAACAGCATATCGATGACTTGATGAATATAGATCCGGATTCAGACTAAAATGGGTCTGGGTTTATTGCCTATGATAGGGCAAAAGGAGGTTCTGTGGTTCCGTGGTCCCGAATTGGGTTCGATAGTTCTGAAACCCGATTTATAAAGATCGTCGGAAATGGACGATTCTGGTGTCAGCAGACCGCAAATGGCGAGTGTAACGTGTCTGAATGTTTTCGTATGAATCGATATAGGAGAGCACTCTGCATTTGAGGATTTAGTTTGAACCCTCGGGTTCCATTTTGTATGTGGCAGCCATCTTGTGTGGTTGCCCTAACATAGGCCCTATGATTGTGGCCGAACGAGTCCTTGACACGTACGCCTTAGGTGACTTCTGGTTGACCTGGCCGAACTGACTCCTCGCCTGGGGCGAATCCCGCTGAGCCAGTTCCTTGTTCAGCAGCTGGCCTGATAAAGATCAAAGAGCAGGACGTGCCCTGACTTTATGGCACACCGTTCCCGCTCCTCTATCTCCTTTCCATCTGTTTCTGCCTTTCCTTTACGACATGTTCATCAATCTGGGTTGAAGGTTTTATGGTGGGTTTGTCCGGCCTGATCGAACAGGAAACTTAGCATATGTGCGATCGTTTTGGTGGGCTGGACAACGGAAAGTGGGATTAACTTTGACTGTCGTGATTCGCTACTTTTTGAAATG
Organism: Lissotriton vulgaris; assembly: GCF_964263255.1. Lineage (NCBI taxonomy): Eukaryota > Metazoa > Chordata > Amphibia > Caudata > Salamandridae > Lissotriton > Lissotriton vulgaris. The sequence goes on along the minus strand of NC_141687.1, from coordinate 648,830,915 downwards.
CTACTTGTTCATTGGTCAGTTTTGTATGCACCAAATGTAAATTGTGATGTTGCCAGAGGCGTAATTTTCGGCCTAAAAGACCGAGTTTTGTTCATTGAGATGGTGCAGTCTCTGTCGAACTACCCGTGTGTACTTCGTAGACCTCTGTCCCTGGTTGCAACCAATAAACTTTGGTCTTTGACGTCATCAAGAAGTATCCCGTGTCTCTGTTTGCCAAGACAGGGGAATCCGGGGTCTTTGGGTGTTACCCTGACACCGCTGGGTTATTGTAATAGTGTCGGTTCCGAAAAAACCCAGTACCTCAGTGGTGTCCCTGAGTGATGTGGTGGTGTCCCTGAGTGATGTGGTGGTGTCCCCGAGTGATGTGGTGGTGTCCCCAAATGATGTGGTGGTGTCCCCGAGTGATGTGGTGGTGCCCCTGAGTGATGTGGTGGTGTCCCCGAGTGATGTGGTGGTGCCCCTGAGTGATGTGGTGATGTCCCTGAGTGATGTGGTGGTGTCCCTGAGTGATGTGGTGGTGCCCCAGAGTGATGTGGTGGTGTCCCTGAGTGATGTGGTGGTGCCCCAGAGTGATGTGGGTTGTCCCCAAGTGATGTGGTGGTGTTCCTGAGTGCTGTGGTGGTGTCCCTGAGTGATGTGGTGGTGTCCCTGAGTGATGTGGTGGTGTATTAGAGTGATGTGGTGGTGTATTAGAGTGATGTGGTAGTGTCCCAGAGTGATATGGTGGTGTCCCAGAGTGATGTGGTGGTGTCCCAGAGTGATGTGGTGTTGTCCCCGAGTGAAGTGGTGGTGTCCCTGAGTGATGTGGTGGTGTCCCTGAGTGATGTGGTGGTGTTCCTGAGTGATGTGGTGGGGTACCTGAGTGATGTGGTGGTGTCCCTGAGTGATGTGGTGGTGTCCCTGAGTGATGTGGTGGTGTTCCTGAGTGATGTGGTAGTGCCCCTGAGTGATGTGGTGTGCCCCTGAGTGATGTGGTGGTGTCCCCGAGTGATGTGGTGGTGTCCCCGAGTGATGTGGTGGTGCCCCTGAGTGATGTGGTGGAGTCCCCGAGTGATGTGGTGGTGCCCCTGAGAGATGTGGTGGTGTCCCTGAGTGATGTGGTGGTGCCCCAGAGTGATGTGGTGGTGCCCCTGAGTGATGTGGTGGTGTCCCCGAGTGATTTGGTTGTGTCCCTGAGTGATGTGGTGGTGCCCCTGAGTGATGTGGTGGTGTCCCTGAGTGATGTGGTGGTGCCCCTGAGTGATGTGGTGGTGTCTGTGAATAATGTGGTGGTGTCCCTGAGTGATGTGGTGGTGTCTGTGAGTGATGTGGTGGTGCCCCAGAGTGATGTGGTGGTGCCCCTGAGTGATTTGGTTGTGTCCCTGAGTGATGTGGTGGTGCCCCTGAGTGTTTTCGTATGAATCGATATAGGAGAACACTCTGCATTTGAGGATTTAGTTTGAACCCTCGGGTTCCATTTTGTATGTGGCAGCCATCTTGTGTGGTTGCCCTAACATAGGCCCTATGATTGTGGCCGAACGAGTCCTTGACACGTACGCCTTAGGTGACTTCTGGTTGACCTGGCCGAACTGACTCCTTGCCTGGGGGGGTGGTGGTGTCCCTGAGTGATGTGGTGGTGCCCCTGAGTGATGTGGTGGTGTCCCTGAGTGATGTGGTGGTGTCCCTGAGTCATCTGGTGGTGCCCATGAGTTGTGCCCCTGAGTCATGTGGTGGTGCCCCTGAGTGATGTGGTGGTGCCCCTGAGTGATGTGGTGGAGTCCCCGAGTGATGTGGTGGTGCCCCTGAGAGATGTGGTGGTGTCCCTGAGTGATGTGGTGGTGCCCCAGAGTGATGTGGTGGTGCCCCTGAGTGATGTGGTGGTGTCCCCGAGTGATTTGGCTGTGTCCCTGAGTGATGTGGTGGTGCCCCTGAGTGATGTGGTGGTGTCCCTGAGTGATGTGGTGGTGCCCCTGAGTGATGTGGTGGTGTCTGTGAATAATGTGGTGGTGTCCCTGAGTGATGTGGTGGTGTCTGTGAGTGATGTGGTGGTGCCCCAGAGTGATGTGGTGGTGCCCCTGAGTGATGTGGTGGTGTCCCCGAGTGATTTGGTTGTGTCCCTGAGTGATGTGGTGGTGCCCCTGAGTGATGTGGTGGTGTCCCTGAGTGATGTGGTGGTGTCCCTGAGTGATGTGGTGGTGCCCCAGAGTGATGTGGTGGTGCCCCTGAGTGATGTGGTGGTGTCCCCGAGTGATTTGGTTGTGTCCCTGAGTGATGTGGTGGTGCCCCTGAGTGATGTGGTGGTGTCCCTGAGTGATGTGGTGGTGCCCCTGAGTGATGTGGTGGTGTCTGTGAATAATGTGGTGGTGTCCCTGAGTGATGTGGTGGTGTCTGTGAGTGATGTGGTGGTGCCCCAGAGTGATGTGGTGGTGCCCCTGAGTGATGTGGTGGTGTCCCCGAGTGATTTGGTTGTGTCCCTGAGTGATGTGGTGGTGTCCCCGAGTGATTTGGTTGTGTCCCTGAGTGATGTGGTGGTGCCCCTGAGTGATGTGGTGGTGTCCCTGAGTGATGTGGTGGTGCCCCAGAGTGATGTGGTGGTGCCCCTGAGTGATGTGGTGGTGTCCCCGAGTGATTTGGTTGTGTCCCTGAGTGATGTGGTGGTGCCCCTGAGTGATGTGGTGGTGTCCCTGAGTGATGTGGTGGTGCCCCTGAGTGATGTGGTGGTGTCTGTGAATAATGTGGTGGTGTCCCTGAGTGATGTGGTGGTGTCTGTGAGTGATGTGGTGGTGCCCCAGAGTGATGTGGTGGTGCCCCTGAGTGATGTGGTGGTGTCCCCGAGTGATTTGGTTGTGTCCCTGAGTGATGTGGTGGTGCCCCTGAGTGATGTGGTGGTGTCCCTGAGTGATGTGGTGGTGCCCCTGAGTGATGTGGTGGTGTCCCTGAGTGATGTGGTGGTGTCCCTGAGTCATCTGGTGGTGCCCGTGAGTTGTGCCCCTGAGTCATGTGGTGGTGCCCCTGAGTGATGTGGTGGTGTCCCTGAGTGATGTGGTGGTGCTCCTGAGTGATGTGGTGGTGTCCCTGAGTGATGTGGTGCAGCAGCACAGAGACTGAAGCTAAGAACACGCAGGGTTGAGTGCTACAAAGCGCGTTCATTTTATCAAAGCACAGAATGATGGAGCCAGGAAAAAGCAAGGGGAAACAGGAAAACACAGGCAGAGTGTATAATGATAGAGGCAGCGAGGGCTGGGGCGGGGGAGCGGGAGCGCATTCCTTTCAAGTCTGATGTGGGGGGGGAGCGGCAGACTTTGAAGTCTGATTGGGGGGAGAGCGGCAGCCTTTGAAGTCTGATGCGAGGCACAGACAAATGGTGGTGTGTGACTTGGCTGGCGTGTGCACGTGCACAGATCACATGAACTGTGTCTAATCCGCCGTTTTGGTAGACTGTTCTTTTCCCCTTACTATAATCTCGCCGGAGCAATGCACAAGCGCATTGGCTCAGACGAGACCTAAAAATGATTAATAGGAGAAAAAGAAAGTGCGGTTATAGATCCAAATTATCTATATAAATAAAAATGTAAATGTTCATTTGTTCAAAATCGGAAATCTCCGAAAGTACTTCACGGATTGCTTTGAAATTTTGACACAACGTTGGATTCCAATATGCGCGTGTTTTTATATACACAACGTTGGATTCCATTACGCGCGTGTCGATTACGCCTGTGTCGAATACGCGCGTGTTTTTAATCGAAAGCCCGAACAGACACATAGAAATGTCAATGTTCGTTTGTTCAAAATATTAAATCTCCGAAAGATGGTCACAGATTGCTTTGAAATTTTGACACAATGTTGGATTCGATTAAGCTCATGTTTATATATACACAACGGTGGATTAGAATATGCGCGTGTCCAATACGCGCATGTTTTTAATCGAAAGGCCAAACAGACCCTATCGATTTGGTTGCTGCGCAACAACTACAAGGGATGCATAGAGACAATAGTCTACATATATTAGGATGGACAGGTGGTGTCAGGATGGCAGACCGGGAAGTGGGTGGAGGGAAGGGGAGGAGTTGGTTCACCTTGCAACATTAAGAAAGGACGCATAGCGACAATAGTCTACATATATTATGATGGACAGTTGGTGTCAGGATGGCAGACCGGGAAGTTGGTGGAGGGAAGGGGGAGGAGTTAGTTGACTTTGCAACATTAGCACGTGCTTATAGATACACAACGTTGGATTCGAATACGCTTGTGTGCAATAAGCGTGAGTTTTTAATCGAAAGGCCGAACAGACCCTATCGATTTTCTTGCTGCTTAACAACTACAAGAGACGCATAGAGATAATAGTCACAAAAACACATTGTATACCCACAAGCATTGTGAAATTAAACCTATTAGAAACATGCGCTTACCCTTTTCTTTCTATGTCATTTAACCAGACTGATTGTTGTAAGGAACAAGGGAACCCAAAGTAGCAATAGGTCTGGGACCTTGGGAGTATACAATGTTTCAAAAGACAATGGTCCCAAACATCTACACGAATGAATGAAGCAGAATAAATATAGACCAAGATTGAAATCTATATTAACTGTCCAACCGGACAGGTTTAATGGCATGTATAGTCAAATATAGCCAGGTTGTTAGACAATTTCCAAGCGGGACACAGCCTGTGTCCAACTACCACATATGTGAGGACAGATGACATACATACAAGTGAGAGGCAAGGAAGGGCAGTCTACAAATTATTCAAAATTAAAACAGACTATTGGTATTAGAGTACACTTTGTGTGATTTTTCAATAAAGCATTTAAATCATCAAGTGTAAGGTGTTGACGACCTTTCGATCCCTAATTAATATGGGATCATCATCAAGACATATTGATTCATGCCTTTACTCGGTGTGAAAAAAAGAGGCGAAGTTGTCTATTGTCGCATGGCACATGGGCCTATGCGTAAGGTAACCGCTAACACATTCCACAGAGTAGCGGGGAACCATCAAGGATAAGAAGCCACCATCAGCGCGGTCGGGTGCCGGTTGAGGGAATTGAATGGGTCCCTGAAAGTCAGCAGATAAACTCCGGAATGGGAGTCAGCAACAGCGGGCGAGTCACGGACCGAGCAATGACTCGCCCGCTGTTGCTGTCTCCCATTCCGGAGTTTATGGTCTTTGCCCATGGCCCCAGTTCATGCAGTGCAGGGACTGCATACTGTGGATGGAATTTGACCTTTGCACTTTAACAGTATTTTACAAGAACCCTATGCATGTCTGGCCAGAGGTCAAGACCATTGGGGGTAAGTAATGCCTGCGGCAATGCTCTGTCCACAGTACTCCTGTCGACATAATGAGCATGACATCACTACGTCCAATGTATGTTATGAAATACCAGCATGGCATAGGCACAGCTATTGAGCATAAAGTGTAGTCTCATATTATTACCAATGAGGGAAACGAAAGGGTTAAAGACCTTATTATCTTCTGAAAATTAACCAGTGTATGCAAGTTGAAACAAGGCCCCCTAAGTCAAAAGGACAGTAGGGACAAATCTGCATAGTCCGGGCACTCTGCAAAAAGTCGTCCTTTAAGGTTTTATTTTGGGACGCCCACCCACGGATTGTTCCTGGCATGTTTCATCCTCGAGACTCCCCATGATGAAGCATGGCATGAGCAATCCGTGGGTGAGAGTCCCACCGAAAACTCTTGAAGGGAATCTTTTTGAAGAGTACTGGTATTCTGAAGGGTGATCACTATACTTCCCTTTTGAATTAGGAAACCTTCAGCCTGATTCATCATTGGGAAGTTTTGCGAGTCTGAAATAGCGATTCATAAGGAATCGCTATTCCAGACTCGCAAAACGGGATTCATGTAGGAATAGCAATATTTTTTGCGATTCCTACAGATTCCTTATTTGCGATTAGCAAATTGCTAATCGCAAATAAGGAATAACTCCCCATTCATTCCTATGGGCCAAAAGGCCCATAGGAATGAATGGGGAGTATTCCATATTTGCGATTTGCAATTAGCTAATCGCAAATAGGATAGCGATTTAAAGGGTGCCAGGGGTGTCCAGAGGACACCATGTAGCACCCCTTAAATGCTAATTTAAACAGGTGTTGCGCACACACATGTCCAAAGGACATGTGTGTGTGCATCATGCAACTTAGAGAAATGCTTTTAAAAGCATTTTTCTGAGTTTTCGCTATTTACCACGAGGTTTGACCTCGCGGTAAATAGCGGCCCGAAATTGCGATTTCGCAATTTGAAAATGGATGATGAATTGCATTTAAGGAATCTCAAATAGAGATTCCTTAAATGTAATTCCTCGCAAATTTGCGAATTCGCTATTACCGAGTTTTGCATTTGGGATGATGAATCCCAAGTGCAAAAATTGCACTCGCAAAGGGCCAGATTCTCAGAATCTGGCCCTTTGCGAGCGCAATTACCTTTCATGAATCAGGCTGCTTGTTTCTAATTGCACAGACTCATGAGGAATGGCCTGCAGCCTGGCCTTCCACGCCACTATTACTTGCAGTAAATATGTGTACGATCTCTAACCTTGCCTTATGAAGTGCTTACATCCATACCTTTCACAAACATAGCCATAGCCTGCGGTTGCTGCGCACCTGAAGTGGAGTGCAGACTTTCCCTGTGCCCAGAAGCTATGCTCGATTTATTTTCTCATAATTACCAGAATTGCAAACTGGGGTGTGTGAATACAAAAAGGGTTGTGTTAAGCTACCTCCAAAGTCTAACAAGATGTCAAAATGCTCGTGGCTCTCCTCACTTGAGGTCGACTAACTTGGTTTGGAGTCAATAAATCCTGCAGCCATTTGCTGCATGTTTCCCCACCCTCCTGTGTTCGCTGGTCACACCACAGGGGGTGTTGCGCCTATTCTGCAGTTTTTTTCCAGTATGCTTGCTGTATTGCTAGTGAGGAGGATCCTTAGACCGCAATGGAAACATTAGCAAAAATCGTCAGCTCCTCACAAACAGAGAGCCAAGTATAATGATGCAAATGGGACTCACCAAGCATTTAAAGGTTGGCAGATGTGGGGTATCTATCTATTATAAATAGCAGATGTCTCATCCAACAATATTGATGGTCCTTCTGTCATCTCTTTTAGACGTGCAGGAATTATAAAATACCCACCAGTGGAGTTGCGGCCCCTGAAATGAAAAGCACAAGTGTCTGTCATATACCAATGACGGTTGCCCTCCCTTTTGACGGCAGGGCAACCATCAATGGATTGCCACCTAAGACTACCATGATTGGCAAGGTGGCTGAGAACTTTTTTTGAAGCTTGATAAAACAATACACTGGAGTAGATTAGAGTCGCATTGCAAAAAGCTGATAAAAGTTTTAGTGGAAGATGATTGACACCGTGCATAAAGATACACTTTGAAGGAACAAGAGAGACACTTTGGTAGATGCTGAGATATGCATTTTGGGAAGATGACTAACAAATTGGAAGTTTAGCTACAAATTTGTGTTTGATAGATCGGAGACTCCGATGTCTCTAGTCTTGCTGGTCTAGTCTGCAAAAACCAGTACATAACCACATGATGCCATATGAGAAACCTTAGCAATCAATATTCATGATTCTTGCTCTCCTCGGTACACAAATTGAACTTACTTCATAGGCCACACTCACACCCCTTACGCACATTCAGAAAATATTTGAAAACCCAAATGCGCTTTCTGCCCAGGTTTGATCTGTTAGATGTTTGGCCTAGAAACAAATGTATTTCAAAATGCAGTTTTCTATCACACATTTTCTAATGAATATTTTACATTGGAAAACTCCATAAGGCTTGTTTTAGGATACACGTTATCCCTCGCTTTGGTCACTCGTTTATTAACCTCGGTAAACCAGAGATTCACTACTTACCAAGCCACATTTAAAGCAATCGTGTACCTCTTTTCCTTCCCCCTCTCCCTTCCGAGCTCACCTGTAGTTGCTTCCCTGGCAACGGGCGCAGCACTAGCAGGAGTGTATTGACTTCACAAAGATGAGGTCAGAGGAGCCTGTTTTTCACATCATTTTGAAACTAATTCCCTGATTAGATTTATTTTACGTTTGCTCCACTAGACTGCATAATGCTATTTTGGATGAGATTAACATTGGCTCTCGTTTTTTACCGCTATAGCAGTAGGCATTAAGGCAGGGGCGGTTCCTCCACTAGGGCGGGGGAGCGTCGCCCACTGCTTTCTTGCAGTGTGAGAATCAGGAACATAAAATGGTAATTACTTTCAGTTATTACCATTTTATGTTTGGTGGCAGGCGGGTGGGTGGGGATGCTCTGCGAGCAGCTAGGACAGGGGAGGAGTGATGTGCCCACTCCTGAGGGCGCAATGGCTGTTTGGTCAGCCCCCTGGGACCGCCCAAACCAGTCATGCGCACTCTGCTATTCTCCATGCAGGCTACAATGCAGCCCGCATGGAGAACAAGGCCTCCCCGTAATGCCCAGGCTGGGCGGCTTCCCCACCAATTCCAATGCTGCTTGCAGCATTGCGATTGGCTTAGAGAAGGGAGTCTGGCTGCCTGCTTCCTGTTCCTGTCGGCGGCAGGAGAGCAGTAGCAGGAGCTGAGAAGACACAGGACACTGCCAGCAGAAAGGTAAGAGTATTTTTTTTGTTAAATTACCTTCCCCCTCGTGCGACTCCCCTTCCCCTCACCCACGAGACATACTGGCTGTGACTGCATTTGCCCTTAGATGAAATGCCTGAAGCTGCCCTGGGTGGCATGTTAACGCTGTAGAAAAATGTAATGACGAATGAAGGATGAACGGGCTTTTTTAAGTGACTTTGGAGCACATACATCAAGCTATTTTGCGATTGCAAACAGGGCAATTCGCAAAAATTGTCCATTTGCAATTGCAAAATTGCCTTTTCCTTTTTTTAAAATATTTTATTAAAAGTTTTTTGGTGTTACAGCACAACAAGAACCAAATTTCCATCAATTACAGTACATTCTTGATCATTTTTCTGGAGTGTACAGACAGCATGAGTCTATCACGTTAAGGAAAAACAATAATCACAAAGGGGAAAGGAAGATAAGAAGCAGAAAAGAAAGATTAAAATTGGGAAGCGAAGCAAGAACAAACCTTACACTCCTTCATGGCTTAGACCCTGCCGAGAGTTTTTGACATTTTCTTTCCATTTCTGAATAGGTTCCCATATTTGTCTCCCTAACAATCTACCCATTTTATTTTTCTTCCATATATTCCCTTTTCTAGATTGAATGTAGTAAGAAGGCAAGCCAACCACTGGTGTAGAGTTGGTGGAGCTCTATCCAACCATGCCCTCGCTATACACATCCGTAAGACAGCCATTGCCATAAATAGAAAATGAGCACCAGGCCCCTGCTCGGGCTCTCCACTAACCCCAAGAATAATCCAGACTGGCGTGAGTGTAATCTTAATTCCCAGGGACCTGAATAGAAAAGTTTCCGTGGCTCCTAGGAATGTAAATAGCTGGGGGCAGCCAGCAAAGATATGGATTATGTTAGCCTCCAAGGAGTCGCAGCGCGGGCAGGTAATCCCTGTGGTTCCTCCCCACTGGGCTATCTTTGCCGGTGTGTAGCAGGCGCGCAACGCCCATTGGACTCAAGGGGCTTCAGTCCCCCCGTCGTGTGTGGCAGCCCGGCATGAGACTGCTTCCCGGGCACACACACAGCTGCACCCAAGCACTTCACAGGTCTTTTACAGACCTTTTGCTTGTGAATGAGTCATTGTTGTTGTTTCACCCCTTCTAAGAGTCCCTGCAGCTCCAATCTGTCTATTGCTTAGAGATTCAGCCCCGCCCAAAAAAAAATCTTATCCCCCCCAAAATGTGGCTCTAGTAGAGCCTCTGGTGTGTAGTATAGAGAATATATTGTTTTATAGTGTTGGGCCTGCAGCCCAGTTAAACACAATGAGGTCTGTCCTAGATCTAGTGAATTCTGGAAGCATTCTTGCTCTATCCCCAGCTTGTCTGCCCATTTAATGCCATATTTCTCCAGATCATCCGGCTTTATAACAGAGAGCTCTGAGTAGAATCTACGAATAGAGCAGTCCACCCCACTCTCTATAGCCTCAAGAATGTTGGGGCATATTACCAAGCAATAGCGATAATTATCGCTATTGCTTGGTTAGAGACAAAAATTTACCGCTGAGCTGCGGCGATTTTTACCGCAAATAAACCTTGGTATTACCAAGGTTTATCGCAAATGCGATAAAAATTGCCGCAATGCATGAATATCGCTGAAAAGTCCCCGATATTCATGCATTACCGAGCTAATGCTCTTAGCTATGTTATCCACCTACCATTGGATAACAAGGCTAAGAACTGCTCAGGGCAGGTGTTCGCTTTTGGAGATATTCGCGCTTAGCGCGAATATCTCCAAAAGTTGGTAATAGGAGATAGCGATGTTAGCGACTGTTTCCAGTCGCTAACATCTTGGCACGCCCACTTTGCATGTCATTAGTGATAAATATCACTGACATGCAAAGTGGGGCCCAAGATGGTCGCTATCTCCTACTAGCTGTCACTAACTGGTGTTAGCGACAGCTAGGTAATAGGGAGATCATTTTATCTCCGCTTTCTTGGCTTTTAAAGCCAAAAAAGCGGAGATAAACCCCCTTGATAATATGCCCCTTTGTTGTTATTAAACCCTGCCGAGCCTCCCTGTTTTTTCCAGAAGAAGCTCTGGACCTGCCGATATTTAAAAAAAGCTCCTTCCATCGATCCCATATATCGCCTGCAGCTCAGTAAATTGGAGGATCCCATCAGGCCCCATCATGTCTCCCAGCTTCAAGATACCCTTCCTTCCCCATTCAGCTATTACTGTGTCTGCAAATATTTCTCCTGGGAGCGACACATTCCTAAACATGCGTGTATAATGAGTAAACCTAGTGAGTCCAACTTTTTTAGAAAAAGCTGTCCATAGTTTACCAACTGTCTGCAGTGTTTTGAACCTTGTTCTTTTATAATAGCTAAAATCGGCACATTTAAGAAGGCAGTTCTCTGCTTCTTCACTCAGAATTGCTGCATGTACCTCAGTAGAGCCAACCTTTACTCTTGGGTTCCCTGCTGGTCCCCCTACCAAGCCCTGCATATACTGGAGCGCCGCCCCCCAGTAATACATTTTAAAATCCGGGATCGCCCAACCTCCTCTAGCTCTAGGAAGTTTCATATATTGCAACGCTCTTCTTGTTTTACCGTGAGCCCATATAAACCTGTTCAGAGTTTGTTCTAGTGCTACAACCCATTTAGCCTCAAAAAAGAGTGGAATTGCCCTGAATAGGTTCAGGAATTTAGGCAAGAAGATCATTTTGATCCTCGTCCCACTAGTGAAACTTGTAGATTATGCATCCTGTTGAGATCATGTTTAGTTTTAGTGATCATAGGCTCAACATTTCTTTCCACTATTTTATAAAGATCTGCTGAGATGTTGATCCCAAGATAGACAGGTAAATCAGTCACCCTCTCGTCCTCACACACTACCCTATTGTTCTTAATTATCTGGATTTTGGCCCTGTTCAGGGCATAACCTGAAACCTGCCCGAAAACCTGGGCTTCTCTTTCGACCTCTTCGACGGTTCTAGCTGGCATTGAGGTTACAATTGCCACGTCATCTGCATATGCATTTTAAAATCTCGCCCTTTCGTTTTTAATGACACAATCCTGTCATTTAATTCCAACCTATGTAGCAGTGTAGCAGTGGGTCAATATAGAGGGCGAATAGGAGTGGCGAGCACGGACACCCTTGGCGAGTCCCACGCTTAATCAGCAATGGTGCAGTATATCCTTTATTGAATCTGAGCCGGGCTGTAGGGCCTCTATATAGAGCTTGAATGGCTTCTATAAATCTCTCTACGATGCCGTTCCACCTCAGGGTCGCCCAGAGGTAGTCCCAGGAGACCCTGTCGAATGCCTTCTCTGCTTCTAAAAGTAAGACAGCCATAGGGACCTCTGCTGCATCAAAGAGAGTGATGACCTGTCTTATGTGGTGTACCGTGTCCTTTCCTGGTATAAAGCCGTGCTGGGTGGGGCTAACAATCCCTCTATTACTCTGGCTAACCTTGAAGCTAATATCTTGGAATAGATTTTTGCGTCCGCATTCATAAGGGTTATGGGTCTATAAGATTCTGGCTCTAGCGATGGTTTGCCCCTTTTCAATATTATTACTATCTCTTCCACTGCCTAGGAATTCGGTATAGATTCTCCCATTTGTGCCCGTAGCATTGTATCCCTCATATCCTCACCTAGAATCGCAAGTTTTTGCGATTCCCCAAAATGCGAATGCGAATGCAAATAGGGAATCGCAATTTACGAATACCTATTGTACATGCAAGAAGCTTTTCCTAAATGCGAACTGTGCATTTAGGAAATGCTAATTTACATCAACTTCAAGTTGAAGTTAACCATGTGCATACTTTGAAAAATGCACAAAACTGCATTTGTCAAAGTGCATGTGGCCTTACACGTGCACCTTTTTTGTTTGGGGTGCCTCAGGGGGGCCTTAGGGCCCAGGGCACCCTTGACTTTGCATTTCCTAATTTGCTATTACCAATTAGGCAATTGCAATTAAGGCAATGCAACATTCTCACCTATGGGCCTTGAGTCATAATTGCGTTTGCGATTCTTAAGGAATCGCCATTGGAGAATTGCTATTTGCTGTATGCTTTGTTGCATTGCATTTTGAGATTAGGGAATCTGAAAATGAAACTTTCATTCATGTGCCCTTTATCTCTTCATCGCACACGTTTTAATTTCTAGAACCTTCTTGGTGGTAGAATCTGTGGCTGTGCGTGCTCTGCAACAGAACTATTACAAAATATTCTCTACGTGTAAATTAAATTAAGAGGATTCTGCAGGTTTTGAAGGTTTTTTTGTGCAACATACATAAAATAATATTTGCTTTGACTCTGGTGACAGCACGCTGACCAATGTTAAATAAAAGCACGGGCTCAGAGCTTCCCTAACCTCTGTCATCTGCCATCCCCCATATCACCCCCACCCTACACCCCCAGCTCAACATGTGCTTTTGATAATTGTGTCCAAGTGCTGCCGTTGAGGAAGAGCCCGCATTGCCTTGAAGTTGGTCGTATAATGACTAATTTACACTACTAACAATCAATCATGTGTTGCCTTCCAGGTAAGAGCATACTGATTACTCATAACCCGCCCCTTCCTTGGTCTCACACGGATGACTAAAGGGCTTTCATCTCAGGCACAAAACATTCTGCTTCCCGTACACCCCCTCGCTTCTAGAACGTTCGAACGATAAGAGGGCTTCACGGCCCGCTTCCTACGATAAGGAGGAGACTCACTAGTCTGTCGGCAGCATTCAATTTGTTTTCTCATTGGTTATATTCGTAATATGTGTACAAGCATGCACTGTAACCTGCCATTAAAAAGCATTGGAGGAACCATTTTAATTATGATTATTTTTAATGCATTTGGAGGATTGAGGCTAATTATAGCTATTGTGGGCCCCCAGTCCTGAACATTCCTCTTTGTAGCTGTGTTAGTCTAATTAGATCAATGGAAACAAAGCGTCACTTTGTCACCCGAAATGAATTGGGTTATCACATGAAGGTGCAGATAATGTTGTGCTCAACAACTTTTTGATTTTGTGCACTTGAATACCAGAACATCTCATCAGACAAGGAGAGTACCGGTACTCAGAGGGGCCCAGCATCAGGGCAGGTATTGCTGTGCTCCATAATCTGCATTCAAACTGGCATGGTTAGCGCCAAGAAACAAGTTGTATGCCATGCCACAACCAGTGGCTGAACCACGCAGAGAACAGTTTACAACACTATCACTGTGCAGTGCCTGCTCCTTACTTCTTTTTTCGACGCGACAGACTACCCGATTAGCAGTGTTGCCAGATTTTGAGACCCGTCCCAAGCCCAAAGCTGCCCAAGTACAACCCAAAATTCAGCCCAACGCAGAGCAGTATACGACAAAAATACCAGCCCAAAAATGTAACTCAAATTTTACAAAAATAGCGTCCAGAAAACATTTTAAAATTAATTCTAAAGTCTATTTAATATACATATATTAGGAGTAGGAACACCTGTCTACAATGAGCTTCTGCAATTATGCCTAAAATCTATAAGAAATGCTAATTTTGATGACCAGTCCCCACTGTGACCCTCTGTCACCACAAATACATTTTGTTTTTGTAACTGATGGGAAAGCAGTGCAGAAAAGCAGGAGCGTTTAAGACCCTTCTAAAATAAAAAGCTATATCCCAAGCAGTCATTGCCTCTGCACCCCCCTCCTCCGGTATATTTCTGTTCATGGTGCGGAGTGCAATTTTCTTATAAGCACAAAAATCCAGACGCCTGAGGCCAGAAATAGAAAACTAGGCTAGACGCTGAGTGGGTCTCAAGTTTTCCAGGATTTTCTGGTCTCTCTTAAAGTACTGGTAGAGTAAGATTGTGTCTTCGTCGGTGTTGGTGTACCCAAGGCTTTAAGTGGGCTGAGTCCTGCCTGCGCTCGGAACCTGCAGTTCTTAAAAAAGACAGGTGCTGAGAGGGGTCGCTATTGGGCTCTTCATTTTAGCGGGAAAATAAATCTTCACTCGGGGGCACTTCCAGCCATCACCAGTCTTTGATGAAATCTTGGACGTAGCTGCTAAAGTTTCAAATTGCTATGTTGACATTTTTATGATTTCAGAGTAATTATGAGTGACATTTCAATGACTGTGAGTGACACTTTCTTGCGAGAATAATCAAGCAATGAAAACGAGAGAAATCTATAAGTATCAGAAATTACACCCATTTGAGCAACGAGAAACTCTAAGAAGATCTTAAAACTGCTACAAAGCACCAATATTTTAAAAGGACTTAGCTCAGTCACTATACTATAAAATGTATCATTAATAGCTGAGTGAGCCACCGCCTCGGGGTCCGGTGCACCACGGTGCCCGCTACATGCGAGTTCACACTACATTTCATTTCAGCAACAGTTGAAATGCACCAGTGTCTCAAAGTCTTGAGTCGCCCCATTCCACATTGTTTTGTGGTACAAAAACAATAACATGAATACAGATTATTTCTATTATGATCTCTACTGATAGATGTTTATTTACATTTTGGGATGCCGCAATAGGAAATTGAGATTTGGCAGTGGTCATTAGATTGTGCTGTGGATATACCTTTGCTGTCGTCAAGAGGGAGGGAGGGTGATCGATCGATCAATCGGACACCATTTACCACTCAAGGGAGTGGGAGGTCCAGTATCAGCTGTGCCCGTGTCAAGTACAGGTAAAGCAAAAAGGGGGTTGCTGAACTGTTCCTATGGAAAGAGAAGAATTAGGTGTAGCTGGCGTGACCGGAGGTGTAGATGTAACACCTTTGGGCATCCATTTTGTTGGATGTAGTTGCCTCACACACCCAAAAGGGTGTCATGCTTCATCATAGGCGTTGCTCCTCGTCGGGGATGCCGTGCAATCCCCGACGGGCTCACCTCAAAGAGGGGCTCTTTGGCGGAGATCTTTTGTATCCAACTGCCTTATGGTGAAGTGCGGGTGTGTGGGTGGGGTAGCAAGTTACCTGGAGGAGTGATTAAAATGTAGCAGGGGTGCCGGAAACCACTTTATTCTGGGGGTCCCCCTACTGCAATTAAAAACGTGAATAAAGTGGTTTCCGGCACCCCCTGAGGTGAGCCCGTCGGGGATTGCACCGCCTCCCTGACGAGGAGCAACGCCTATGATGAAGCATGACACCCTTTTGGGTGTGTGAGGCAACTACATCCAACAAAATGGATGCCCAAAGGTGTTACATCTACACCTCCGGTCACGCCAGCTACACCTAATTCTTCTCTTTCCATAGGAACAGTTCAGCAACCCCCTTTTTGCTTTAGATATACCTTTGCTACCATCGGATTGAAGCAAACGTGAATGTGTTTCTCAGTGCAATCTGAAAAGTGTCAATGCAGGGATAAGCACCTCGCGCGGGCTACTTAGCACCTCCCAATTAACATATTGATTTGAAAATCAGAAAAGCTCGATGGTTCACACAGACCTGAGTGAACCGGGCCACCACAAGATTCCCGAGGACGCACCACCAGAGGCAGTCCGATCCAGTTGTATGTGCATCTCACAGAGGAGCCTGCCTGTGCGGTGAGAGTGTGCGACACTCCAGTGGCGTCACTAGGGCTGGTGTCACCCGGTGCGGGTAACTCATGGTGTCACCCCCTCACAACTTACCGGATGGACCATCTCACCCTCTGCCTGCACCATGTCCCCTCTGCCTGCACCATCTCCCCTCCACCTGCACCATCTCACCCCCTGCCTGCACCATCTCACCCTCTGCCTGCTTCCAATTGAAACACATTACAAAGGGGGGTAGAACCCATGCAATCGCGGGGACCTGGGCGTTATGTGGTAAATGTATAGGGGGGTCCCCGTGAGGAGGAATTATTTATAAACAAACAAAAACAAATTAAAAAATTGAAGAGACTAAGATGGTATTCAAAAAGGAAAAAATGTTGTCATTTATTCAACAACACATGATAACGATTTTTAAAGCATTGTTGCAATCATTAGAAGAGAAACGAGAAATCGGAAAGTGAAATGGCCCCAAAAAGGGAAGAGGGAAGGGGGTGTGCTCAAAGGCTGTGTGAAAGATTTTAAAGATAGTACACAGACTTAAACATAATGTACATAAATCCAAGAATCAACAAGGAATTAGGAATTATTCCAAAAAACCAAAACGGCCTACATCAATTAAGGCAAGCATTGGGCAGGTATTTCAAATAAGGACATTCCACGGTCACATGTATAGTTCAATCGAATACAGGAGATGTGCCGGATGTCCCAAAGTAAAGAGGCGTCGACGTTGGATTTATGTACATTATGTTTAAGTCTGTGTACTATCTTTAAAATCTTTCACACAGCCTTTGAGCACACCCCCTTCCCTCTTCCCTTTTTGGGGCCATTTCACTTTCCGATTTCTCGTTTCTCTTCTAATGATTGCAACAATGGTCCAATTGAAACACGTCAGTCTTTTGAATAAACTTTTGAATAAACTACTACGGCAACTATATCTCACAATGCAAGCTTTCCTCTGTGTGTGACCACGATGCTCTCGCTCTATCTATCCCTCTCCTCTCTCTCTCTTTTTATCCTTCTCCTCTCTCTCTCACACGCTCTCTATCCGTCTTCTGTCTTTATCCCTGCCCCTCGCTCTCTCCCTCTCTTTATCGCTCTTTCTTTATTCCTCTCCTCTCTCTTTATCCTTCTCCTCTTTTTATTCCTCTTCCCTCTCGCACACTCTCTCTCGCTATCCCTCGCCTCTCTATCCTTTTATCCCTCTCCTCTCTCACGCGCTCACTCTCTAGACCTCTGCTCTGTCTTTATTCCCCTCTCCCCTCGCATGATCTCTCTTTCCCTCTCCTCTCTATCCTTTCATCCCTCTCCAATCCTTTTATCCCTCTCCTGTCTCTTTTTATCCCTCTCCTCTGTCTCTTTTTATCCCTCTCCTCTCTCTCAAGCGCTCGCTCTCTATCCCTCTCCTGTCATTATCCCTCTCTCGCATGCTCACTCTCTCTATCCCTCTCCTCTCTATCCTTTTATCCCTCTCCTGTCTCTTTTTATCCCTCTCCCCCTCTCGCACGCTCTCTCTCTATCCCTCTCCTCTCTATCCTTTTATGCCTCTCCTCTCTATCCTTTTATCCCTCTCCTGTCTCTTTTTATCCCTCTCCCCCTCTCGCACGCTCTCTCTCTATCCCTCTCCTCTCTATCCTTTTATGCCTCTCCTCTCTATCCTTTTATCCCTCTCCTGTCTCTTTTTATCCCTCTCCCCCTCTCGCACACTCTCTCTCTATCCCTCTCCTCTCTATCCTTTTATCCCCCTCCTCTCGCTGTCTAGTTTTATCCCTCTCCTCTCTCACACTCACTCTCTAGCCCTCTCCTGTCTTTATCCATCCCCCCTCTTGCACACTCTCTCTACCCTTTTATCCCTCTCCTGTCTCTTTTTATCCCTCTCCCCCTCTCGCACACTCTCTCTCTATCCCTCTCCTCTCTATCCTTTTATCCCCCTCCTCTCGCTGTCTAGTTTTATCCCTCTCCTCTCTCACACTCACTCTCTAGCCCTCTCCTGTCTTTATCCATCCCCCCTCTTGCACACTCTCTCTATCCTTTTATCCCTCTCCTGTCTTTTTTTATCCCTCTCCTGTCTCTGCCTCTTTTTATCCCTCTCCTCTCTCATGCGCTCTCTCTAGCCCTCTCATCTCTCTCTCACCAGGTTGCACTGTTTGTTTTGATCTGAAAACGTTAATTTGGATTCATTTTACAAATTGCAAATACAGATGAAGCGCCATTTTCACACAGTTGTGAAAAATGTCACCTTGCCTTTAAATATCCGTTATGAAAAATGAAAATGTTTTGGCAAACAGGGCTACGCACCTGCTCTTACTCAGCCTTAGCTTGCGCAGGGTAAGTTCAACTGTTCCAAAAATCCCAGCAACCCTCTGTACTCCCCGCTTCTCTTGGGCCTACCTTCCTTCCACAGAGGCACCTGCTCCGGTCTGTTTTTTACTGGTCACGACCGCACTTTTAATTGTTGTGCATGACTGACATTAGTGGTCCTGCTGCTCTTTGATTCTCTGAGGGTGTTGTCTTGACTTTACTCCATTTTTTAAGGCTTGAGTCTGCATACCAAGACCGAAAAGGGGCCCATTAGTACTGCAGAGACCTGTCCAGCTGCGATGAGCAGCAGCCTCACTCTGCCTGTACTCCCGTCAGACACAGGCTCCAGCACCATCCCTCGACCGGCCCTCCGGGTCGGAAATCATTATTTTCTGGCAGGGGACAGAACATAGATGATATAATTTGAGCCCCACTGTAACAGACTGAAGGTGCGCTCTGACTAGTGCTGCCTGTGCCAGCCAGCCGAGCACGTGATTCCGGTGCACCTGCCGCCCGCAAACCAGTGCGCTCTGCAGCCAGCCAAGCCTCTACCTCTCAGTTGGAACGGACCCCCCCAGTGGGTACTACTGACGATGTGCAGTTGTTCTCGTCTCTGCACTCACTCAATTCAGTGCCAGCTTGTGTGTACGCCACGCCGCGCGCATCCGCATCGCACCACCAGTGACGATCATTCACATACATGATCTCTGGTCAGGTGAGGTGCAGTGCACAGTGCGTGGCGCAGGGTGGTGTGCGCTTCAACAGCTAGTGGCCAGGCTAACTAACTAGATTGGTGTCACCCCCAGATGGGGTGACACCCGGTGCGGTCCGCACCCCCCGCACCCCCCTAGTGACGCCACTGCGACACTCACCTGTCAATGATTGTGAATGCGGGCGTTGCACGCCGCATGTTAGGGCACCAATTACTGGGGCACAGAGGGAAGTGGCAAACTAAAAAGAAACATAACTGCTGTGAGCCTCACTCATAAGAGAGAGCGTGTCAGTCTGCAAATGAACGTACACTTTGTTGCAGTACCTGATGCTATGTCACGTGAAAGCCACAGTGGTCGGCGGGGGCAGAGTGTTGCAGCAGCTGCGATAAAGTTGCAGCCAGCAAAGCTGTCTGAGCCCCCGGGCCGACACGTGTAACTTACTTTTCTGCACAGTGTGCAGTACTAGTGCTGCACTCTCACACTCTGCCAGAGCAGTGCACGGTTGCTCATCAGGAAGTGCTTGGCCGCCGCTCTGTCCCGCTTGTGTCCCCACGTCAGTGCCAGCAGTGTGAGAGAAGCTAAAAATGTGTGAATTTGTGTTTTAGTGCGATTATACAGACCACGACAGTAAAATGCATTTGCCTCACCCCTGATGCGTGGTACGTGCCAGGGCTGCCTGGAGAGACTCATTTGTTATGCAGGTGCTAACAGAAGATGTGATCACCTGCTGGGGATCTGCAGCAGGGCAGGAGATGTGAAGGGCAGAGCGCAGGCTCTACATTTGACAGTCAGCAGTGAATAATGCTGCTGCATGGGCAGCTGCTGCTGAGCATGACCTGCTTCTAGACATTTTTTCAAGCACTCAATAAATAAAAGTATTTATTTTACAAATCGTTTTATTTAACATTTGTAATTGCGTTGTATACTAATTTCACAGTATCATAATTATTTAACGGAAGCATTTTCACTATTATTTTCCATGAAGTTATTATTGTTACATTTTCACCGACTGCAGCTAACAACCACAGATACAGTCAATATCTGGTGTTATTTTAGGTGCATGCCAGTTGTTCTATAATATATTTGGATGCAATAACAGAAAGAGGCAGCAACATGCCAGTCAGGTAGCAGAAATGTTTACCTTACATGTTTAATGTACGCCCTTTATTACATAGGTTACGCTCCTTTGAGAGACCCCCCACCCCCAGTTTTGTCAACCCATTTATAGCCCTGTGCGTACGTACCTGTTACCTATTAAATTCACAACAGACTCCATGTGTACTCTTTATTTTTTAGGAGTCTTTACTAACAGATCCTTATGTATAATTGTTATTATACTGCTCACACGTGTCTGACCAGTAGCAAAGTCTTTTTAAACACCCCCTTCCTTAAGCCTTAGAAAATTTGTATATACGTTCTACTATTCCTTGCACATCCAGTCAGTACTCAACACAGTTTTTGGTGTTTGGGCATTTTTTGTGCGCTTTCTATGAGAACAATGTACAATAAATGGTCTATTTGAAAGGAAAAAAAGAGCTTGATCGTGCACAGCCTGTATCAGGAGCATACACACTGTAACAGTATCAGGAAAGAGGTGTTTTTTTTACCCCTTCATCTCTTAAGAGAACTGTTCAGGTTCAAGAAGCACTGGGACACATTTTAAATTACATTAACTACTAAATTGTACTAGATTACCATCGCAGGAACTAAATCCAATAAAATACTAGGGCAGGTAACCTCACATCCAGCACTGAGTCCATGTTTCCTAACGATGGCTGCAAGAGGGGCAATGTAGATGTTGAAGAGCGTGGGGCCGAGTGAGGAGCCCTGGGGTACTCGGCATGTGATCTCGGTGGGTTTGGACAGGAAGGGCAGGGGTTGTATTCTTTGGGTTCTGTTGGTGAAGAAGGAGCAGATCCAGTCTACGGCAGTTCCCTGTATGCCGGCGTTGTGGAGTTTGGCGGGTAGTGTGCTGTGGGAGACCGTGTCGAAGGCTGATGAGAGGTCTTATAGGATGACTGCTGTTGTGTGGCCTTGGTCAAGGAGAATGTGGATGTCGTCCGTGGCAGCTAGGAGGGCAGTCTCTGTGCTGTGGTTGCTGTGGAATACGGATTGAGAAGTGTTGAGTATCAAGTTGGAGTCTATGAAGTTTGTTAGCTAGTTGTTGATGATCTTCTCAGTGACTTTGGTGGCAAAGGGGGAGGGAGATGGGTCTGTAGTTCCTGAGGTCTGTCGGGTCTGCAGAGAGCTTCTTGAGGAGGGGTTTTACTGCTGCACATTTCCAGTTGTGGGGGAAGGTGCCTATTTCGAGAGAGCAGTTGATTGTACATCGTAGTTCAGGTGCTATGGCGGAGGCGGCTCTGTGGAGGATGTGCGGTGAGCAGGGGACGGTGAGGGCTCTTGAGTGAATGTTCCTCATGGTCTTTGGGGTGGCTTCTGTGGTGACCGGGGTCTAGGCGGTGATGGTCAGCTGGGTGGCATTGCTGATGGCTGGTGTTGTGTCTGTGCCTTGATTCTGTTAGTCAAAGTTGACTTAAAAGGTCTTGATCTTGTGATGGAAAAAGGAGCCGAGTTTATTGCAGCAATCCTGGGAGGGAGGGACGTCTGAGGTTTTACTGGGGGGTTTGGTGAATTCTTGTATGATGCTGAAGAGTTCCCTAGAGTTCCTTAGAGTTGCGGGAGTTGGAGACCATTCTGTCCTAGATGAAGCTCCCCTTCATGGACCTGATAAGTTGGTGGTGTGTAGTCATGACTGTCTTATAGGTGGTGTGTGTTTCCAAGGTTTTGCTGTTCCTCCATGTTTTCACGAGTTGTCAGCATGTGAGCTTGGATTCTCGGAGGTCAGAGGTTAACTAGAAGGCTTTCGAGGTGCATTGCCTGTCATAGTTCTGGAGGGAAGGAGCATGTTTGCGCAGTCTGTGAGCCATCTGTGGAGTTCATTGGCTGCAGAGTTGGCGTTGGTAGTGGAAGGAGGAGGAGTGTGGCTAAGGGTGGAGAAGAGGTGCTCTTCGGTGGTCTTGTTCCAGTTTCTGCGTGGGGGCTTGGTGTAGGCTATTGTACAGTTGCCTTGAGAAGGAGGAGTGGACGCAGTGGTGGTCTGTCCAGAGGGGTTGCGTGGTGTGGCTAAGGTGGATGTTGTTTCCTACTGCGAGGATGGGATCGAGGGTATGTCGTGCATCGAGGGAGCTGCTGCATTCCGATGTTCGCGAGGTTGTCTTGGAGGGTGGTGGAGTTTGGGTCGCTGAGGTTGTCGCGGTGGAAATTTAGGTCTCCAAGCATGTCATAGTCTGTGGAGGCGAGGACGTGGGACACAATGAGGTCTGCAATGGTGGTGGCGAACAGTGCACAAGGTCTGGTAGGTCTGTAGGTGAGAGTTCCTCATAGATTCGTTCTAGGGTTGGTCTGGAGCTAGACATAGTGGTGTTCCATGGGGGAAAAGGCTTCATTCGAGATAGTAGTTGTGCTATAAAGCCTCGTTTCAGAAAAATAAAGTTGTGGCTATAACAGCTAATTATGCCACAGATGCTCCTACTGAACAGGAATTCAGCGGCGACTCTCCTCAACAGTGAGACAGAAGACACCATCGTGCTCCAGAATCTCCTGGAGCTTCTTGTAGCAAGAGCAGCTGATACTTTTGTTGCAGTTGAAACCATAGATACACGCGTATCTCCTTCAGATAGATTGTATCGTTTAGATATTCAAATAGAAGGTGACGCGGGTGTGATGATAGCCTTCATTACAGAGTCCTGGACCGATGCCTCCTCTGGCCCTGACATAATCAATGCCACCCCACCAAACTATGTTTGTTTTACCCAAAATAGAGAGAAAAAGAAAGGTGGTGGCTTAGCTATTATCTACCACCGCTCATTCAGAGGGCACTTTCATCAGGGGCCAGGAGGTCCAGACGAGTCTCTTTTCTTTAATTTTACCCTATCTGACCACCAAACCTTTAGAGGTGGCTTGGTCTATAGACCTCCTGGGTCGAAAGCACCTTTCTTTTTAGCTCTGGGCAAAATAATAGAAACTGTCGCCACTGCCCAAACTTTCACATTATTAGGCGATTTTAACTTTCACCTTGAATGTGGTTCGGACCCGGACACATCTGATCTTACGGATAGGCTCCAGGAGTTGGATTTGAGACAATTGGTTAATGGCCCCACCCATAAGGCTGGACATACCCTGGATGGTATTTTTTCAAATCACCCGACCCTTACTGTAGGGTCAATCCAGCCCATACCCTGGTCTGACCATTCAACAGTCTATTTTAACTTGGCTCTTGATCCACCAAGGAGACCTCCTAGATTTAGACCCACCCCACGACAGATTAGGAAATGGAAAGATATAAAACATGAAGAGCTGGAACAGGTGTTAAAGTCATCTCAGGAGCCGCTCCCAGGAAATACGGAACAAGCAACCCAGGCCTAGACGAAATGGCTTGAGGATGCATGTACACAACTTGCTCCTCCTAAAACCTTTCTCCCTACACGGGCAATTCCCTCCGCCCCCTGGTTCTCGAAAGAGATCAGGGATCTTAAAATTGCATGCAAAATAAAAGAAAAAATCTGGCGAATAACATTTAGTGAGGCAGATAAAAAAATTCTAAATACTGAGCAACGAGCGTACAAAGAGAAGATCCAGCTAGCTAAGCGAGCCTTTTACACGAAGAAGGTTAAAGATGCCAGCAATGCCCCAAAAGAGCTTTTTCGAACGATATCCTCTCTGGCAGTCCCCAATACCATAGAGGTTCCCCTCAGTCTCCTCCTCTGTGAGAAGCTAGCTACTTTTTTTCGGGAAAAGGTGGAAAATATTTTTTCCCCCTTAGACAATCAAATAAAAGCCTTGCTGGAGCTCCCCACTAATATAGTGGAATCAGATAACGGCCAAGAAAAATTGTTATTATTCCCCCAAATCACTGAAGAAGAGGTCATGAGCCGACTCCAGAAGATAAAATCTGGTTCACCCCATGACCCCTGCCCGGCCTCTATTATTAAATTAGCGCCAGGCACTGTGGCAGCCGGACTCACCCCCCTCCTTAATCTTATGCTGGACAGAGGGGAATTTCCAGCAAAATGGAAACATGCCTCCATTTTACCCCTCCTAAAAAAAAACAATCTGGACATAGCCGATTTAAACAACTATCGGCCCATTGCAAGATTGCCCCTTCCAGCTAAAGTTATTGAAGGCGTTCTAAACACCCAGCTAAGCACCTATCTGCGAACAGGAGAACATCTTGACCCTTGCCAACATGGGTTCCGTGCAGAACACAGCACGGAATCCGCGTTAATTAAATCAGTGGAAGACATTAGAAGAGTGTTGGATGGAGGAGGCAGAGCCGCCCTGATCCTTTTGGACCTCTCGGGGGCCTTCGATACGGTCCATCACAAACTGTTGGTGGACCGGTTGAGGGCCTGCGGAGTACAAGGTAAGGCGCTGAAGATCTTACAGGCCTTCCTCTCCAACAGGACTCAGGTGGTGGCACTGGGGGACTTTGAATCATGTCCCTTTTCACTCCCTTGTGGAGTGCCCCAGGGCTCTTCCCTGAGTCCTACTCTTTTTAATGTCTACGTCTCCACGCTAGCCCCGATAATTCAAACCTTTGGATTCAACCTTACAGCATATGCGGACGACACGCAGATAGTGGTGTCTCCGATGCCGGGGGATATAGATAGCACTGCGGACAGGTTTAAAGGCTGTATGCGCGAAGTGGGCGTTTGGATGGCCCAAAACTGTCTTAAGTTAAATTCATCAAAGACAGAGGTGCTACTCTTTGGCTCCAAAGACAACTTCTGGTCACCTAGATTGTGGCCCGAAGAAATGGGAGCCTTGCCGTGTCCAAAGTGAAAAATCTCGGCATTCTGATGGATGATTTATTGTCCTTTAAACATCAGACTAATGTCCTGGTTTCATCCATCCACTTTGTTCTTAAAACTATTAGGAAAGTGCTACCATTCTTGGAGCACGAACATAGGAAAACAGTAGTCACCGGTCTAGTTCTTTCTCGGTTAGACTACTGTAATAGCCTTATGCTGAACGCCCAAACCGGCTTACTAAATAAATTACAGACATTGCAGAATGCTGCCGCTCGCCTGATAACAGATACACCCAAGTTCGCATCGGTGGCTCAGGACCTGGCAAATCTTCATTGGTTACCGGTGCGGAAACGAATCACCTTTAAGTCACTTTGTGTGGTCTTCAAAGCACTCCATGATCTGGGCCCTATTTGCATGAAGCAATTATTCTTCTGGTACAAACCGGCAAGATCTCTCAGATCTGGTCAGCAGGCACTGGTATCGGTCCCCAGAATCAGGAGAGCAAGATGGGGTGGGAGGAGCTTTTCCTTAGGAGCTGCAGTAGCCTGGAATAAGCTTCCCCTTCACATTAGACAATTGCCCGATCTTTTATCCTTTAGGAGGGCACTGAAGACCTGGCTCTTCACTCATTAAATCTCTTACCCGCACGCACCAGTTTTAATCCGTTAGCGCCAGGACACCTCCGGGTAACAGAGCGCTCTAGAAATGTAAAAAATAAATAAATAAATAAATACTTTGTATTATGATATCCTGTTGGAAGGGGTCGATTGGCTCCCACCATTTGTATGTGCATCTCCCTAAGAAGAGGATGTTATTTTACCTTCAATTTCTGCTCTTGTCCCTGAAGAAGTCAAACAAGCTCATGCAGCTAAGTGGGCTCTTGCTCTAGCCCCCGCGCTCTACGCAATCATGTCGGCTGGGATAAGGATTCTCCTTATCAAGTTATAGCTCTATGGTCCTGCCCGCAAGCGTAACCACTATATCCCATTAGATGGGATGCTAAAAAGCACTCGTTGAAGAAATACTCTTCCTATTGGAGTACCAGGGAGTAATTGGACAGTGTGTCTCTTAGGTGAATGATCCTCTATTTTCTGTTTTTAAAACCGGATCATTTCTGTCGTATTGTCTTAGACTATAGACATTTAAAATTTCATACTCACATTTTTGTAGTGCAAAGTACACGTAGGATGGCACTAATTAATAATGTAGTCCATAAAAAATACAAAACCACATTGGACATTTCCAATGGTTTTTTCAGCCACATTCTGGCTCGTAAAAGCTAAGATTGGACTGCTTTTAGCAGCCTTGGTTTTCAAATGCAATATGGACGTTTGCCAGTGGGCTATAAAAAAAACCCAGGCATATTTGCTGAACGCATTGTGTCAATTCTTCATAATATTGACCCTGACGTGCTGGTCTAAGTAGACAATATCTACCTAACAGACGATGAACTAAATCTGCACTTAGTCAGAGTACATAATAATATTGTGACCCCCCTAAATGCTAGGTAAACAGGTGAAAAGAAAGGCGCTGAGGGGCGTGGCTGGCGGCCGAGCATGGCGGCAGCATAGAGGACTAGCTCCGGCGAGGAAGCGACCTCTCCATCTATCCGCACGATAATCCGTGACTATTTGTTACCTCCAACGGCAGCACCGAACGCCCGGGACCGGGCGGGACTGGCGGCAGGTTCCCAGACGAAAATCGCGCATTGGATGACGGAGTTATCGTCGAATGTTGAATCAACCGGAGCACAGGCCCACCTCCGGGCCCTCAAGTGATCGCTGAGACCGACCGGAAGTGCAGCCTGCTCGGTTGCTACAGACAGGAAGTGGTCGGCGCAAGAGGCCCACACCCAGTGGCGGTCCTGCTCCGCGTCCCTCGGCTCGCTATATCCAGCGAAGACTCATTGGAAGGGTGGCCGTACTTTCTCAAGACTTTCAACCGAACTTTGCCGACAGTCCACCCTGCGGGGACCATCAAGGCGTCTCGCCTTTGGCAACGGAAGCCCCCTCCAACTTGAACCGAGATCAGCGTAGTGATTGCGCATTCACTCGATACCCCACCGGACCGACGACCTGTATTCCCTCCGCGATCGAACGATGGCCGGGAAAGGTGTGAAAGGCGGCACGACCCAGACTCGTATCGACCGCTTCACAAACGATAGGACCGCTTCCCCTCCGGCGGAGGGAAGAACTCCCCCCGTAAAACCAGGCGAGTCTGGGGGAACGAAGAAGGCGACGCTGGACGATGTCATGAAGGCTCTCACACAGGTCCAAACAACGGTGAGCTCTATCTCGACCGAAATCACCCTTATCCGCGCTGACTTTCACAAGATGGCCGAAAAGGTAGGCTCTCTGGAGCTTGTCACGAAATCGCTGGTGGAGGATGTTTCGGAACTGCAGACGGCCATGGAAGCGGTCATGGCGGAAAACAAGCTCCTTAAGGACAAGCTCGACGACCAGGAGGGCCGCTCCAGGCGGAACAATGTACGCATTCTTGGCGTTCCGGAGTCTGAAGGTGTGAGGGCTACGGATCTATACGTGGAGGAACTCATCAAGACTCATCTTCAACCCAAAGGCCTGTCGACCTTCTTTTCTGTGGAGCGAGCCCACATGGTGCCGGGAGGTCAACCAAAACCAGGGGCCGCGCCGCGGCCAATCCTAGCGAGACTGTTCAACTACCGCGACCGGGACATCATCCTACAGGCGGCACGTGTCTCGCCACCGGTGAAAATCCTCAACTCA
Organism: Lissotriton vulgaris; assembly: GCF_964263255.1. Taxonomy (NCBI): domain Eukaryota; kingdom Metazoa; phylum Chordata; class Amphibia; order Caudata; family Salamandridae; genus Lissotriton; species Lissotriton vulgaris. Next base: position 648,803,267 of record NC_141687.1, on the reverse strand, counting down.
ACAGTGGCATTTTTCCCGGACTACACGGCGGAGGTGGCCAGGCGGCGAAAAACATTCTTGGATGTTAAAAAGGAACTTAGGAAACGTGAACTCCCTTATTCTATGATCTTCCCAGCCAGGCTTCGGGTGGTGGCGGAGAACAGGACATGGTTTTTTGACGACCCAAGCACTGCGCGAGACTGGCTGGACGGCTGGCGTCCTGCTTCTCACTCTCGCCGTCCTGGATGGACTAAGAACGGCTCGCCTCACTCTGATCGCAACGCTGCAGGAGCCGAGGGTACGAACAGTGGCAGAAGCTCTCCGGTACGAGATGAGGCTACTCTAAGTCTGGAGGTGGACCCTTGAACACATGTACATGCTATTGAAGTTTGGAACTGCGGCTGGAACCGCCAAGGACACTGGGCCGAGGGCCTCCGTGGAGGGTATGAGGGGTCGCTAATTCCGGAGTGCTCCTCACCCCCAACGAGCAAGTAACTGTGTGTTTTCTTTGGGGTGGGTTTAAGCACTCTGCTAAATTGGGGTGGCGGGCAGTTTGGAGTCCGTGTAGCAGGGAAGCAGGGAGGGTGGGGATGTTGGATGTGGGGGGGTTATGTTGGTTGATTGGTTTGAACTGTTTGGCTCTACTTCTCATTTTGAAAATGCTAGTAGTCACATATGACCGTATTCCTGACACCGGGTATATTGCCTCTGATCCTCGAACACTGAATCGGCGCAAACACACGCTTCGTTGCACGGGGTTGGGGAATCCCCTACTTGATATGGCTCCGTCCCACCCTCTAGGACACCCAATTGCACGCTTGATCACAATATGGCGGATCCCCCACGACCTGCTGTAGTAACGCATGACACTGGGGTGGGGGCGGTACCACCGCTGCGGGTAGTGTCCTGGAATGTTCGGGGATTAGGAGATAAAGTGAAGAGAGGGCTGGTCTTGCAATGTATTAAAAGACTGAACTGTGATATCGCCCTCCTCCAGGAGACACACTTAGTGGGGGTGGCCACCAAAGCCCTGGATAGGAGAGGATACCGCATGTTAATACACTCGGACTTTACTTCGGGGTCCCGGGGGACGGGTGTCTGGGTGAAGAGGGCGTCACGATTCATACATCACTCCACGAAAGCGGACAAACATGGCCGCTTCGCGGCGGTGTGTGGGCAATGGGAGGGCGTGCCCATTAACGTGGTGTCTGTGTACATCCCACTAGCGCTACATTCATCGGCACTTCCGGACCTGGGTAAATTTCTTTTGGAACTCCCGGAAGGGGATCTGTTAGTGGGCGGAGACTTCAATGCATTGGCTGATACTGATATGGACAGGTTCCCGGCTCGCTCCCTCCCTACTGGCCCGACGAAATTTAGGGACTTCTTGGAGGCACAGGGTCTGGTAGACATTTGGAGACAACTTCACCCTACTGATCGCCATTATTCGTACTATTCCTCCACCCATGCTTGCCTGTCACGCATAGACTATTTTCTCACACTGGGGGGCGGCAAACTCACTTTTGACAAAGTACAGATTGCGCCACGGGGTATTTCAGACCATTCTCCCTTGATCGCTGCACTGTCCTGTTCGGCCACGGCTCGCACACGTCTCTATCCCATTTACCCTGGTTATCTAAAAATTCCCCCGATCCGAAAATCCCTCAAAACTGCCACTAAACATTATTTCCAGGAGAACTCCGGGTCGGTGTCCTCACCGACGATTCTCTGGGAAGCATACAAGACGGTACTAAGGGGCCAGGCCATTGCGACCATAACCGATCATAAACGCAAACAAAAACTAGAACTGGTAGAACTGGAACTGCAGCTGGAACAGGCTAATGTGACTCATATGACCACACCGTCAGAGACCATTCGACATGCGCTGACTCTCTGCCAGCAAAAACACGACGATCTTCTACGCCGAAGGGTGTTAGAGCGTATAGACTCGACAGCATGCAGAGTATATGATGTGGGCGACAAAGCCAACAAATTGCTGGCTTGGCTGGACAAAAAGCGGGACGGAGGCAGGCACATTCTGCAGTTACGGGACCACATGGGGACGTATCACACGCACCCTCCTAAGATCGTTGACCTCCTGGCAGACCACTTCCAAGGGGTGTACACCCCAGAGGTGGTGGTCATGGCAGAAAGGGCGGAACTGGCACTTCAAGAAGTAGAAGTGGAGGTGTTAACGCCGGAGGCGCAAACTGAGTTAGAAGCGGATCTCACGGTAGAGGAACTCCATACGGCGATAGGCGCACTGCACACGGGCAGAGCGCTGGGCCCCAATGGGATACCAATCGAATGGTTCCAAACGATGTCAGACACACTAGGCCCACCATTGTTGGCCATGTTCGAGAACTGCCGTGAGACCGGAACGCTACCCTTGGACCAGCGCTTGGCAACGATAGTAGCTATCCCAAAACCTGATAAGCCTCCAGAATGGTGTACATCCTATCGCCCGATCTCGCTCATCAATGCAGAGGCGAAGATCCTGGCGAAGATGATTGCTAATAGATTGACCCCACACCTATCCCAGCTGATCCACCCAGACCAGTCCGGCTTTATGCCGCACAGGAGTACGGCATTGAATCTCCGTAGAGTGCACGGCGCGTTGGCACGAGCACACTCCCTGACAGAACCGGCGGCCATCTTGTCACTAGACGCCAGGATGGCCTTCGATATGGTAGAGTGGCAGTACCTGTTCGCAGTTCTGCATCGGATGGGCTTCGGACCGAAGTTTCTATCATGGATTCGACTACTCTACACAGGCCCAATAGCCCATGTGGCGGCCAATGACCATATCTCCCGAGCGATCTCTTTAGCGCGTGGGACTCGCCAGGGCTGCCCTTTATCCCCGTTGCTGTTCGCATTGGTCCTTGAACCCCTTGCGATCGTTCTCAGAACGACACCACTGTTGAAGGGCATCAGATGGACGGAGACCTGGGAAGATAGAATATCATTGTATGCGGATGATATGTTGGTGTACGTGTCAGCCCCCGAACTGAGTGTTCTGATTTTATTGGCACTCTGCGACAAACACGGTGCAGCCTCTGGCTACACAATCAACTGGACGAAATCGGTCCTTTATGTTTTGATGGGCCCTCGGCCAGTCCTCCCTGAACACTGTCCGTTGGTGGTGACCGATGTCTCCTTCAAATATTTGGGCATCCATGTCACTAGCGATACGGCCGTCTTTACCGACCGGAACCTGGCGCCCCCCCTCCTCCGTCTGAAGGCAGACGTGAGACACTGGTCGTCCCTGCCACTCACACTCTTAGGCCGCGCTGCTCTGTTTAAAATGATGGCGCTCCCGCGCCTCCTATACATCTTTGAAAATACGCCAGCTGTGATCCCGCCCTCCTACTTGCAGAAAATCACCGCAGTTGTCACCACTCTGCTTTGGGGTGAGCGTCCCCCGAGAATAGCTCACCTCAAACTTAACCGCGGCTGGTACGATGGAGGAATTGCGTTACCGAATGTGCAGCTTTATTACTGGGCATCCCAACTCAAGGTACTCAACCAGTGGATCCATGCATCACACACTGACCCGGCTTACATGGCGGACAGGGCCCAACTGGGAACACAAACTCTCCTGGCCCCCCTCTATAACCCAAGTCTCCTTAAGGACCTGATTGGCCCCACTAAACACACAGTTACCTTATGGTACAGGGCCCTCACCAAGCTACAGTGGAAGGGAATCATCACGAAGCTTACCCCGCTTTGGGATACCAAAAAACTGGGCTGCCTAAGGACCAGTAAAGGATTCACCCAGTGGGACAATATAGGCATCTCTACGGTGGGAGATCTCTGGACGTCCACAGGGGTGGTTCCGTTCGAGCAACTTCAACAACAATATGCCCTGGGCCCCACAGAAACATACAGATATATCCAAATCAGACACGCTCTCCTGGCGGTGTTGGAACCGGGAACCACAGTCCCGGAATCCTTCCCCCTAGAAGACCGGCTCCTCACGGACTACATGCAAACAAGGGCCACCTCGCTCACATATCGTAAATTGCTAAATAATCTCCCAGACCCCCTACAGAAACTGCGAGAAAAATGGGAGGATGAGTTGGGTGCTATGGATGAGACGGATTGGAATGCTGCGATGGCGTCCCCGAGAGAGGCTGGGGTTTCGGCCAGGTTCAGGCTCATACAGTTAAAAATACTACACAGAACGTACCATACGAGGACCACCCTACACAAAATGCACAGGGCTGACTCCCCTCGTTGTCTTAGGGAATGTGGGGAGAATGGCACATTATTGCACACACTATGGGGTTGCCCTCTCATTGCCAGATACTGGCAGCAGGTCATGCGCACGATCTCACAGGCCCTTGATACCTCCCTCACACCCGAACCGCGCCTTTGTCTCCTGAATATATGGGAGGGCACCGATCTTAACCTCAGACAACAGCAATGGGTTACAATTGGAACAATGGTGGCGAAGCGTGATGTGGCGCAGAGATGGGGGGTAGCGGAGCTACCTACTTTGGCGCTATGGTGTAAAAACATGGACAAATTGATGATAACTGAAAGAACTGTCTACAAACTCAGAGCGAACCCAAAGAAGTGGAACAAGGTGTGGGAGGCTTGGAATAGGTACAGAGGGGACCTGTGTGACCCGCTGCAGGAGGATGAAGACGAGGATTCAGAAGATGAGGAGGGAATGATTGCTTAACCTGTGGGTCACTGCGGGGTAGGACTAGAAATGTACTCTTATAGTTGGAAACTCAGCTCACGCTATGCGGGGGGGTGAAGGGGGTAGGCCTGGGGTTGGGGGTCGGCGTGTTCTACTAGCATCTTATGTTCTATATTGCTTCATGTCTATACACTACTATTGAGCCACTATGTTTGGTTTGGTTTTGATTTTTCATAAATGGAACAAAAACAAAAATGAACCTTAAAAGTAAAACTTCATGACTCCGATATTCACATCCTGATGGTCTGCCATATCATCCTCATCCTGTGCTGCCGGACCGGAGGGTTGTCGGCTGAATAGCTGTGTAGAAGTACGTGACATTCTGCTCTTCTCTCCTGTCATGATTACTGTGTATTTGTACTGTTGTAACGTGGATGATGAATATCAATAAAAGTTTTACACCAAAAAAAAAAAAAAAAAAAAAAAAGAAAAGAAAGGCGCTCTATTCAATATTGGGGTCAATTATTAAAGTTATAATAATCTCTGCCGGTGCTCTGAGGGGAAGAGGAGTTGGTTACCTCACAACCGCATCACAATCCGCAAATGCAGATAACAAATATTGAGTGGGTATATACAGAGGAATTTCAGAGTAGATTATCTCGTGAACTATTTTTCAGCTCTGAAGAAGTCATATTGCTTGATATAGCACGACGAAACAAGTGTTGGCTGCTTTGGATTTGTGTTATGTTGGATGAATATTATTTACTCTGGATGTATGGACTACAAGAACTGTGCCAAGTGGAGAATATTTTCATACAGAAGAAGAATAAACAGGGACATTAATTTATTGTGGATTGAGTGCTCGGGGAGGGTATATTTTGATAATAATATTGGGATTTGCTGAACTTGGATAGAAGTTCAACTATAAAAAAATCAAATGTAGCTTTTCCTAGTGTCCTTTTTCTAGGATATGAACTCATGCACGAGGGAAAGTACCTTGCCCTTCATTTTTCAGAAAAGTGTGCACAACACACATATACACTCAGGTCACAACAATCTGACTTGCTTTAAACACGCCATTTGAATACACGTGTCAATACCTTGAACCTGGTTATTCATATTTTGCCAGATGCAATTGGATTTACAAACATCACTTTTAATGAAGGTGAAACAGTGCAGATTGCATATAAATCACATTTATATTCCAAAGCAGACATGCTTTTTGCTACCACTGAAAAAAACGTGACTGTGGTGCAGATGCTTATCCTTTCAGAATGACCACTTGCACAAGAAAAACACATATTTTCCTTACTACTGTGTCAGCCTTAGTGCTTGTTATGAAAGCTAGCATTCCGAACACTAAGGCCATCCGAACTAGATAGATAAAGTGGGCAGCATCCATAACAGCTGTTGGTGTAGACTTTGTCTTTGACCCTTCTTTACAGACCCAAGAATTTTGACAATATGAGCATGTTTATCCCATGCCTTCTTCTATCTTGCCTCTTGATCGGTAGAAATATACTATTTACACTGACAGTTCAACTCAAACTTCTAAGGTTCAAAACAACGATACTCAGCGTCATTTGCTATTGTTGTACAGCGATTTCCGACCTCAAACAACTTGCACGCAGTCTTTAGGTCACAGCACTGCACAGTAGGGTGAACTGAAGGCTTTACTTCTTGCACTTGTGCATACGGATTCTGAATTCCCCACACTTATAATGCGTGTTTCATATTACTGTGTACAGTTCTTTAATGATAATTAGGGCTCCCTGTTTAATAGTATTTTTTTAAACAGTTTGTTCTGTATTTACGCATATTTTTAAAAATAATTTTGTCTTGTTTATCCACACTTTAGTTTGTCGCAAGCAAAAACAGAAGATGCAACTAGTATTTGTTCACATTTATTTAAATAGGTAATGTGCGCTTGGTTGTTATAGGTTTAGATAGATTTATGTAGATGGGTAAATGGGTTACTGCTTTTAAAAGAGAGATCCTTTTGTTACTTGCTGTCCTTCTAATGTAACCCTCACTGCCTAATGCAACACATCATATAAATTGATTTACACACATGTGATTTATTGTCAAGGTATGATGTAAAGCGCTCTGACACCTTCATTATTATGAGTAGGGCTATAGTGCTATAAAAGAAATAAAACAAAATAGTGGAAATTAAATTGTAATTTGTGTAAATACTGGGACAGAGCAGCCCATCTAACATTCCTATAGTGCATGTATACCTCTTGGCTCCAGGGACTGAACAAAGTCGTAAATGTATATAATAGCATCAATTTCTCTAATTAATGTTTTATTTAAAAATGTTTGATTTATTTCTGAAACAGTGCAAATGTCTTCTGCCTTTGTCTTGTGACAATGTACCATGCCTACATGTATTTTCGCCGGAACATCGCTCCCTCAGTCATTTTGTAGTGCCACTGAAGTGAAAAGCATAGACAGCACCACAAATAAATGAAAATTAGCATCAGCAGACATCTCAAGCTAGCCTTTGCCTTCAATTTCAAGGACTGAAAATTCATTATTCACTGTTCCAGAAAGCAGCAGAAGAGCGGATTTATGATCTAAAATGTCCAAACACCCTCACCCACAGACTCTCAGCCTCCTTCAACAGTTGTCATTAGCCTGGAAAGGCTCTGAAAAACCTGAGCTGAATTTCCAGAACTGAATTAGGGTGGGAGACGCAACTCTTGCATCCCACCAGCACACTTTCACCAATTTCAGTTTGCAGTGCTCATCTACTAATCTATGATGAGTATAACACCACACATTCTTGTATTGATTAAGAGTGGGCTGAGTTATCGTAGCACCACTACTCGCAGTTCCACGGAGTTGACAAAACACTCAGTGGAAATCCGGTCTGCTCCCCTCCAACTACAATATACATTGAAAAAGTAGGAAAGGGGGAGGAGCCAAGATGGCGGACGGGACGGACGCTTGAGCTCCCGGCTCCGCAAGCCGTCCGGCTCCTTTTCACAATCCTGATTACTTATTCTTACCTACGCCATCCTACAACCAGGACATGATAGCGCTGAAGTCACTGGCGTTCTCTGGGTACCTTTGCCGGCTGATTCGGCGGTAGACTCGCTGTGTTCGCCGACCTCCGGCGCTGCCCCTGGACCCTGTGCCGATGGCCGCCGTTGGACGCCGTAGGGTGTGGACGGCGGGACGAGCTGGGGAAGAGCCGGCGACTACGGGGGCGTGAACGATTGCCAGGAAGACCGGAGTTGGACCCTTTCATTGGGGTTAGACTCCCCTTCGTGCTAGTGGTGGTGTAGACGACGCTGGAGCCTCTCACGAGCAGCTTTCCTCTGCCACTCCGACGAGGGACGGGCGGACTCCATTCTGGTGCGCCTTCCCTGCTGCGGACCGCCAGCGCTCACAGGAGACGGGGGGGGCTCTCACCCTGTGCCGCCCCCGGGTTGTGAACGGCGTTTTCCCGGAGGCTGCACTGTTGCTCTTCCTGCTACCGCGGTCGCCTCCTTCCCACCACTGTTTGCTCGCCGGAGGAGTGGAAATGGCGCCTGCCCCTCCTGACGAGACGCTGGCTGCTCCCATGTCTCCAGTGACTGTGGGCTCGCCTGCCCTTGCACCGAAGGCTGTACCGAGGGAGCAGCTGTGTAGTGCGGACCGGCTGCCACTGCAGAGAGACCTGACCTGCGGCGATATCCTGGTCGCCCTCGCTGATTTGAGAGCGTCATGGCGGAGGTCTGCCCGGGCACTGGGGCGGCAGATTGAGGAGGCAGTGTCTGACACAGGGCGACCCCGGCTGGCTGGCCCCCCACCGCCCCTGCTTAATCCTGAAGTGGATTCAATGTTGCGGAATGAGGGGACGGAGGAGAGGTGTTTTCCTGGCTACAATGTAGAGTGTTTACTCATCGACGATGCTACAGTTGCTGAGGCTCCCTTTACTTCGGAAGCTATGACTTTGCATACGCACTTTCTATCATGGCCCTGCCGTTCAATTTCCCTGTTGCATACCCCCCTCGCTACTTCTGCCACTGGAGCCCCTGTGTTACACTGCTGTAGTGTGAGTAACCCTGCGGCAAAAGGAGTCTTCGTCGTTCTGGACATCGGACTTGCTAGTGCCTGGGAACGTTTATCTTCCCCCCCTCTGTTTCCCCTTCCTCGGAAGCGGCCATCTTGCTCCTTTGTTTTGTCTGAAGGTGGCTCGCAGCGGTGGCCATGCCTGGAGAAATTTCGCCGTTCCGGACAGGGTTGATGGTGTGCCCTTCGCTGCATTTGCTGGATCGGCTGGCGGGGACCCGGACTGGAACACTTTCTGCTACGTTAGCTGAGTTGACTTTAATGTCCTGCTTTTTCCCACTTCATGTTACTGTCGATGTATCCTGATGTCTACTTTTGCTGCTGGGGGGCGGATTTGTGTTGGCCCGGGGTTCTGGGTGTCATTGATTCTGGCCCTACGGGTTTAAAGTTTTTCGACATTATGACTGTGCATGGCGTAGGAGGTACTAACGACGAGGGAGACCGGGAGTTCTGTTGTTGGGTGGGCTCCTCCCCGCTTTTCCTTTTCCTGGGAGTAGTAGATTAGTGCATTCTTTTCTCACTCCCTATGTCTCAAACGTGATTTTATGGAACCTTTTTCTTTTCTCTCTTTACTTGCCTCTACATTTCGGGTTCTCTTTTTGGGGCGACAGACACACTGCTAGGGGGGGGTAGGCCATAGCCTCTGCATGCGTGTAGGGTGGGGGGTCTTCCTTGGTTCGTTTTTTGTTTCTATGGGCCTTATTTTTCTCTTTTTATGTTCCCTTTCCTTTTGTGCTTTTTCCTGGGTCAGTGGGTTGGTCTGGTGTTAGGAGGGTAGCGGCTGGGGGGCACAACTCGTTGCGTTCCATCATCCTGTGGTTCTAGCTCTGTGCCGCCATTTTAGCTATGTTTACTGTTTGTTGGATTTATTGACAGACGTTGCCCACTTATTACTTAGATGGATGTTCTGCACACTGATCCGTTCTAGCTTCTGTATCTCCTTATATAAAAAATCATTTGAAAATTAACCTTAATATCTCCTGACACTCGGTGCTCGTGGAATTTAGTGTAACACATGTTGTACGCTTTTATGTGCTGACGTGCTATCGAGTGGACGTATATTTTGCTACCAAGCTTACGAAGTGTCGAGGCCGGCCGGATGGTTGTAGGCCCGTATTTGTTTTCTGAAAAGTGCTAAATAAAGGTTTTCAAAAAGAAAAAAAAGAAAAAAAAGAAAAAGTAGGAAAGAAACACTTACCTGCTCTGGTGTCTCTAGGCTGCCCTCCTTCTCACTGTGGTCTTCTCCTCGCCATCCTCGCTGGTCACAAACCCCTACATTGTACGTCTTGGGAGGACTGCGTATGCGCAGATCCCCCAAGACGTACAAACTAGGGTTTTTGACTGGCGAGTCGTACAAACTAAGGTTTTTGACTGGCGAGGACGGCAGATGGCATGGAGGAGAAGAGACCACTGCGAGGAGGAGGGGAGCCAGGAGATGCTAGAGCAGGTAAATGTTTATTTTCTACTCTTTGGGTGTGGGTAGGCAGGGGCTAAGTCCGCTCTGCCGCAGAGTCAGAGTTTTTGCCTGAACTCTGCATTCCCTACGGAGTGCGGAGTTGGCAAAACTCCTAAAACTCCGCCGGTGGAGGGGAGTTTGACACCCAGGGTTAGTATAGATACATTTTACAAGGATGCCTAGCCTAGACTCACATGCAGAAAATAGGCATCCCGTTCTCAAACACTCAAGACAATGGTAGCAGATTTTAAGAGCTATACATAGAAAAGTCTGTGTGTTTTTATAAAAATCTGGCATTTGCCATGCACACAAATATATGTCCATACATGTTTAGACATGTATGGTTATGTATGCCGGCCTCCTTCTGCACGCACTCACACACATACAACCCAAATGCATTTATTAACTTATACAAGCAAACACAAAAAGCCACTTATAACTCGTACATATGTCCCATCTTCCTACACTCAGCCAGGTCTGACTTCTTTGTAGATATTGCTAGCTGTGTGCCCCTGAAAAAGACTGCAGCACATGGACCACTAGAGACCATTCTAATTAAATGAGTTATAAAATGGAAGATTGAGGGAGGTGGGAGGAAACGCATAACTTGTTTCTGCCCACCATCCCAAGGCGGACAGGCACTCCCATACCATACAGACCAGGACAGCAAAAGAAAAACATCATTCTTGAAATGTTTCTGTCAGACAACGGTTCTATTTGCTAACTGCATAAGCATTTTGCATTGTGCTGTAATCTTCAAGTGGATCCCCACCTAATCCAGAAATACATCCACCCACGCACTCATCAGCATCAGACACAACTATGGCAACACACTGTACACTGGCATCACCCAGAAACTCCTCAAGAAACTGAAAAGCATCCATAATGCCGACACCAGACTCATCCTCTACATCCCGCCGCAGCCATATCACCAGCTACCTGAGAGACCTCCACTGGCTCCCAGTCAACAAAAGATCACCTTCAAGTTCCTCACACCCGCATACAAAGCCCTACATGGCACACACAGGACCTGCATAAGAAACCACCGCCTCACATTCAACGCACCCTCTAGAGACATCCACTTGACTCAACTGGCCCTGGCTGCCATTCCATGCAATTGCTTCAAGACCAAGGCTGGGGGAAGATCCTTCTCTTACCTCGTGGCAAAAACCTGTAACACCTGCCTCTCCCCTAAGGCAATTACAGTCACTGCTCCAATTCAGGAAGGACCTCAAGACCTGGCTCTTCGACTGAACCACTGTGCCTTGCAACAGATTTACATTTGTTCTCCCCCCCCAGCGCCTTGAGACCCTTGAGGGTTAATAGTTGTGCTTTACAAGCCACTTGATTGATGGATTGATTGCTGTAGAACATACCCACAGAATGAGAATGTAAATGTCAGAGGGTGTGATAAATGTTCTATTTATGACCTGTGACTCCTAGTCCAGAGTCTTTCCTATTCCCAAGATCCTCATGTCCACCACTCTGTAATAAGTCAGAATCATTGGGGTGGGAGGGACAGCTTAAGAAGGACCTGAGCTTGCTTGAGGAGAAAAAAACCACAGGGCATCACATGGCCAGAAAGGAATGCAAGCAATGCCGTGACTGTTCCAGCTGCATTCAGTATTGTAGAACTGAAGAGAGAAAATGGGGTCTGATCAGAAAGGAGGAGCGACCATCTGGTGCTGTGAAGGAGTGTTGGCTGAACAAAAGAAACCATTAGTGAAATCGCCATGGGGTGGGAACACACACACAAAGGAGGGATCAACAGGGACATACACCAATACCAGGCCAGCATTTCTGAATACCACTTATAACAACAAGTGGACATTGATGGGTGTTTCAAAAGCCTACTGAAGAGATTACAACAGGTTTTGCAGAGACTCGACCAAAACAGTGGGCATATTGGCTTTATCAAGGGGTCAGCACATCAACATATATAACGGTAACTCACTGTTTTGTCAAAAAGTCACCCATAATTGTAATCAAATTTTTATTTGATAAATTCACACATTGGAACGTTAGTGTTTGTCATAATTTCTTTTAATAAACCTTTTCTAAAAAAACATCACCATGTCTTTGAGTCTTTCTTGTGACATTTTTCAGCCCACAAAATGCAGCCATAAAACCCACCACAATGGACCCTGCTATAGAACTAAAGAGCATGGAGCTCCAGTCTCAGAGTGGTTTACAGATATATACCCTGGGGGTAAGTGTCTGAAAAGTTTCAGCGCTCCGTCCTAAGTTGGCAGGGTATGCCCAGACGTGGGACTCTTGCTCACTTTGCCACTGGATTCAAGCTAGCCTGGCTGATGAGGTCTGTTAGCCCGAAACCGGTGCCAGGTGCTTGTTTCTGGTTCAGGGAAGACCTGTCTTGGTAGTTCGGGCTGGACTGTTCCCATGAGGCCCAGGGTCAACACTGATTTGCATAGAGCTGGGTCTGAACTGAGGTGGCGAAGTGAGCTAAAGAACAATGATGGATTCAACCCAAATCTGTGACTGGGGGTGAGTGTCTGAAAAGTTTCAGCGCTCCGTCCATCATCTGCTAGTGTTTGCTTTGTTCACCCGAAGTTGGCAGTGTATACCCAGACATAGGTCCCTGGCTCACTTTGTCACTGGATTCAAGCTAGCCTGGCTGATGAGGGTTGTGAGCCTGAAACCGGTCCCAAGATTCTTGTTTCTGGTTAATGGAAGACCTGGCTTGGCAGTTCGGACTGGACTGTTCCCATGAGTCACAGGGTCAAGACTGATTTGCATATAGCTGGGTCTGAACTGAAGTGGCGAAGTGAGCTAAAGAACGATGATGGATTCAACCCAGATCTGTGACTGGGGGTGAGTGTATGAAAAGTTTCAGCACTCTATCCATCATCTCCTTGTGTTTGCTTTGTTTGCCCTAATTTGGCAGGGTATGCCCAGACGTGGGACCCTAGCTCACTTTGCCACTGGATTCAAGCTAGCCTGGCTGATGAAGGCTGTTAGCCTGAAACCGGTCCCAGGATGCTTGTTTCCAGTTCAGAGAAGACCTGGCTTGGCAGTTCAGGCCGGACTGTTCCCATGATGCACAGGGTCAAGACTGATTTGTATATAGCTTGGTCTGAACTGAGGTGGCGAAGTGAGCTAAAGAATGATGATGAATTGCAACCCAGATCTGTGACTTAGGATGAGTGTATGAAAGGTTTCAGTGCTTTGTTTGCCCTACCTTAATTGACCATGGTAAGTTCTTCTGTAGCTCCACAATTGGCTACTGTTGTACCCTTATAAGTTCCTAGCATATGGTACTAAGGTACTCAGGGCATGGGTACACCAGGAGTCTCAGATGGGCTGCAGCATGTATTGTGCCATCCATGAGAGACCACTCAAACTGTGACTAGAGGCCTGCCATTGCAACCTGTATGAGTTGCACCTCTAAAAGCAGATATTAGTTTCCTTATATCTGAGGTCACTACACTTAAAACCTATAAGTCATCCCTATGGCAGACCATTTAGTCCTGAACGCAGGGTTCTGTGAGGGTGCCCCTGCATGAGCAAGACACCTACAAAACCTGGAGTCGATTCTGCAGACTTTGTAAGTGTGGTCAGCCATTTTTAAACATATAGTTGACATCAGTCATTACAAGATGTCTAACTATAGAGCGGCTGTACCGAAGCCGGTCATGTTTGGTATCAAACATTTTGGAATCATTCCTCAACACCGATTCCAGCTTTAGAAGTATGATCCCAAGTACTGGGGGCTCCTTTGCGGTACCCCCATGTACTTTCATTTACAGCCTTGTTAGGGTCTGACAGCAAGCTAGTGCTGGTGCCGACCACAGATGCAATTCTGCCCTCATGCTGCAGAGTCAAGCCTTAGCAGAGGAAGGTAGAAAAATAAGTTTCCTGTCGCAGGGAAGTGTGACCACCTCCCAGACAGGACTTAGTGTATTTGGCTGGGGTGGGGGTTTTTGCCAGGGCCACCATATTGCTTTGAAGGCACATTTAGTCCCCTCCTTGCATACTCCAGTTTGAGCCAGTTCAGGGGAGCCCTTGGCTCCCGCCCTGGTGCAAAACTGGACAAAGAGCATGGGAGTGCCCTCCCCTCTGTCCAGCCCCTCCTCTGGGAGGGACCCCTGGATCGTTCTTACCTGCTTCCTAGGGTATTTAAGGGCATACCTGTGAGTGGGTCCTCACATTCATCGTAGGTAAGGCTCAAGCCTGATTCCATGTCACTAGTTAACCATATGGACACTTGGACTTCGCTGGACATCACCTGGAACCGAGACTGCAGCAAGGAAAACGCCTGTTGCTCCTGGTTTTGCTGTTCTACAAGTCTTCTTTGTCATCTGTGCTTCTTCCAGGATCTTCAACAGACCTGTGGGCATCATGGACACCCGAGGGAATCTCCCTTGAAGTAAAGAAGTCATTCCCCTGACAACCTACAGAATTCAAAAGGTTTAGAATACAGGTGGTGGTTCTGCAACTCCGAGAGGCCTGACCTGTCCTTTCTGCAACTTTGAGTCCAGTATCCTTCAGCAGAACTGCTGGGACAAAACACCTGTGCACCGCATCGTCTTTCCGTTGCCAAGGCTTGTTGGCTCTGCTCTCCCAAGATCTTTGTGCTACAAAAAGCTCCAGCCTCCAGCATCTCTTTCTGCCAAGTACAGCATACTCACTGCATCATCTACACTGTAGATCTTCCTTCTTGGTGAGCTGCTCAAGGTCCACTTCCGACTCCTGTGTCTTTGCTTCAGTAGGCTCCTTTGTTTGCTTAGGCCTTCTCTCATTCTCTTGCTTGTGGGAAGTCCCTTGGACCTTGCTGGTCCCAACGTTGCTCCTTCTTCGTTCTCCATGCCTGTTGCAGGTGCAAAGGCTTGTGGGTGCTCCTGCTTGACACCAACCCACTGGTTCTTTACGTCTGACGTGGGACAGCTTGTGCACAGCTCCTGGTCTTGCTCAACGCTGCCTATTCCTCACAGCTGCAGCGACAATGTCACCATCATCTCTTTTGAAACATACGATATCGGTGGGCATTGCTCTTCTGTGCCTCCTGGTCCCCTCTGCTTACAGTTTCTTAATTTCAAGAATCCCCCCTTGGATTCCACCCGACTCTAATACATTCTTCTCCAGGGGCATCTTTAATAAAGTCCTCCATTGTAGTTTCTGACCTACTTTGTACACATGCACCTGGCTTCCTTGGTGCAGGTATCCTGGTCCCTAGGGTATCCATGATTGGTGTTGCTCTACAACCTTCTTTCTTCCATGGGGTTTCCTCAAGGTCCACTGGGAAAGTTCCTTCTTGAAAACTGCAACCATGACTTTCGCATTGTCTTCTATTAGACAGGTAGATGTCTTTCCACTCTGCGCACAGCCTTCATGTGGTTCCTGAGTCCTCACCTTGGGCAGTTTCTGGTGCCCCAGCTCCTCTGAATCTCCTGGTCCAAGTTCCAACTTTATTCACAGTTAACATTCCACTTTACTACTGTATGGTATGATCGCCCCCTAGAGAGCACTATATTTTTTGCTACTTACCTTATTGCAATTGAAGTATTATTGTGTATTTGTGTCTCCGGGTAGGAGATCTACCAATGTTTTAGTGTGTGTAGTTCTTTTTCGTTTGACCTACATTACAGTATTAATCTGGTATAACAAGCTGCTCCACACTCGTTCAAGATAAGCCTGAAGGCTGCTCTCGACAGCTACCACTATGAGAGCCTTCAAAGGTTGTCAAAGACCACTAAAGTCATCTTATCTTATCTTATCTTATGCGGAATTTGTTAAGCGCACGGTCACCCAGGGGTTTCATGGCGCTGAAGAAACAGATGGTAGATGGTAAATGAGGAGACAGATGGAGCAGTGCTCTAGCCGTGCGCTTGTTTGAATAGCCAGGTCTTCAACGCTCTCCTGAACTCTGTCAGCTTGGTACAGTTCCGAATAGATAAGGGCAATGAGTTCCTGATTTTCGGGGCAAGGTATGCGAAACAGGATCCGCCAAGTCGTTTCTTTTTAAATGTCGGCACCGTGAGGAGGGACAGATGGGCAGAACGAAGGTCTCGGGTTGGTTCATATTTGTTTATGAGTTGATTGACGAACCTGGGGCTTTTTCCGTGGAGGGCCTTGAAAATTATGCAGCCTGTCTTGAAGGTAATCCGATGGGCTATGGGGAGCCAGTGGAGGGAGGCCAGCAGAGGTTTGGCTGACTTCCTGCGATTGCTCTTGAATATTAATCTGGCCGCTTGATTTTGAACAATCTGCAGGCGTTTGGTGAGGACAAGGGGAAGGCCCAGGTAGATAGAGTTGGAAAAATCTAATCGCGAGAGGACCAATGCAAGTACCACCTGGATGAGAGCGGAATGGGTCAGCAGATGGGCGATTTTCTTGATCTTTCTGAGCTGGAAGAAACAGGAGGAGATCACTGTTCCGGCCTGGGTTTTCAGTGAGAGGTCGGTGCAGAGGGTGACCCCAAGACTTTTTACTGACTGGGAGGGGGATGGGGGAGTGCCCATTGAGGAAGGCCAGAAATGGGGGCCTCAACTGAGTGCGCTGTTGCCAGGGAGTACCAACTCAGTCTTTCCTGGATTCAGCTTAAGATGGTTCCGATCCATCCAGCTCTGAATGTGCAGCATGGTCTTTTGAAATTCCTCGATGGAATCCAGAGAGTTGAGGGGGAATACCAGCTGCAGATCGTCTGCATAATTGTAGATAATAACTTTTCTATTTTTCAGGGAGTGCAGTAAGGGTTTAAGATATAAATTAAAAAGAAGGGGAGACAATGAGGAGCCCTGTGGGACACCGCAAGTGGTGGGGAGTATAGGTGCTGTAAAGTTCTCCAGCTTTACTGCCTGGAATCTATCCGTCAGGTAGGACTTAATCCAAGCGAGAGCCGCGCCGCTGAGGCCGGCTTGTTCGACACGGTGTAATAGAATAGCATGATCCACCGTGTCGAACGCGGCCGACAGGTCAAGAAGTACGAGGGCTTGGTGAATTCCATTGTCGGCATTGGTCATCATAAGTATTGCCTGGATTCGTGCAAGGTGCCTCACTTAAATAAGTGTGCAACATATAACTAGACCTCTTGGTAGCCTTCAATAAGGTCTCACACCACACACTCATCACAAGGCTGCACAACATAAGCAGCCAAGGAACTGCGCTTAGATTGATCGCCTCTTTTATCACCAGAAGGACACAGAAAGTTTGCCTTCACCTCTGAATCCACAGTAATCATCTGTGGAGTACCCCAAGGCTCACCCTCTGCAACACTTTATATGACACCTCTGGCCAGCATCTGCAAAATCAATAGACTCAATATCATATCATATCCAAAGCAGACAACACACAACTCATCCTCTCCCTCCCTGAAGATGTCCCAAACACCAACTTTCACAACTGCATGACAGACCTCACCTGCCTGAAGCTCAACTCTAACAAGACAAAGGCACTGATTTTCTGAAACAAAAGCTCCCCATGGGACGCGTCCTAGTGGCCCCCCATAACCAAGACCTAATCCTACACCCACTGACCACGCTAGGAATCTAGGCATCACTATGGACAACAAGCTAAACATGGTGACTCAGGTCAACTCCAGTCAACTCCGTCTACTCCTCCTACTGCTTCTTCATCCTTTGTAAGATATTCAAATGTCTACTTCAAAGCTCAAGACACACCATCAGCTAGGCCCTTATGACCAGCCTCTCTATGTAGGGTTCATAGTTCAACTCCTCCGACAACTACAGACCATACAGAACGCTGAAGCCAGACTTATTCTGAATCTCTCTAGACAAACCCATATCACCCCCTACCTTATGGAACTCCACGGGTTCCCAGTACAGAAATGATGCCAGTTTAAGCTCCTGGCCCATGCATTCAAGGCCCTACATATCTGCGGACCCTCCTAGTTGCGAACCACCACCTGAACTTCCATAAGCCCACCAGAGACCTCTTCTCCGCATCCCTTTCTCTAACCATCACCCCCTGATTCCAACATAGCAGATACGGAAGCCGCTCCTTATCCTTGCAAGCATCCGAGAGATGGAACGAGTGACCCTTTCATCTTCGAACCTCCCCATCTCTTTCAGAGTTCTGGAAGTTCCTAAAGACCTGGCTATTCGGTTATTCAACTGGACCCTTCCAGTGCCTGTGTACCCTCACGGGTGACAAGTATCGCTCTACAAATCTACTGCTATTTGGTCTCGTAATGTTGGGGAGATTTAGATTTTGCCCACTTCGTATTAGTCCCTTAACGTTATGAAGGACACTTTTTCAATGTTTTTTATGACAGTACTCTACCACTCAACAGCACAGGAATGCTCTTTCCCCATAACAATTCACTCAATTTTGTTTACCCAATTGGCGTATTTAACTTCCCAGTAAAACCAAGATATTTTGGCACATGAAAGGAAATGCAATTTACAAGTGACGTGAGTTGCAGAGAGCATTTACACCACACACATTTGTGAAATACTGTCAGAGGCACCACGCTGTGATGGCTCTTTACAGTTTTAAAACATGCAGGAATACCCTGACAGAGAAATGTTACCTATATTAGCTGACTCATCCGCAAATGTGACTTTTAATCTCAGAGGTTTGGGAGTTTAAAGTGAAGCGTCCCTAAAGTAAACAGCTACCAAATGGCGTTAGTCATTGTGGATATAAAGTGGCACTACCTCACTCACTACCTCACTCTCTCTCTCTCTCTCTCTCTCACTACCTCACTCTCTCTCTCTCACTACCTCACTCTCGTTCTCTCTCACGACCTCACTCTCTCTCTCTCTCTCTCTCTCTCTCACTACCTCACTCTCTCGCTCTCTCTCACTACCTCACTCTCTCTCACTACCTCACTCTCTTTCTCTCTCACTACCTCACTCTCTCTCTCACTACCCCACTCTCTCTCTCTCAGTACCTCACTCTCTATCTCTCTCACTACCTCACACACTCTCTCTCTCTCTCTGTCTCTCACTGCCTCCCTCTCTCTCTCTCCCTCACTCTCTCTCTCACTACCTCACTCTCTCTCTCACTTCCTCACTCTCTCTCTCTCACTACCTCACTCTCTCTCTCTCTCTCACTACCTCACTCTCTCTCACTACCTCTCTCTCTCTCTCTCTCACTCTCTCTCTCTCTCTCTCACGACCTCACTCTCTCTCGCATTACAATTTTGCCCTGAAAAATTAAAAGAATTAGCTTTAAGTTACTTTTCACCTTTTATCAAAAATATAGTTCAAAAGTAAAAGTGGGTGTTTGATATCTAAAATGGAAATATAACTATTAAAAAAAATAGTTTGAGATGCCTGCAATCCTAGCAATGGGGATGGAGGTGGGAGAGGGAGCTGCTACTTCTTCCTTCTCTATTGGTAACAATCAGAATTCCAACTATGTGTGGGGAGGTGTGATGCCAAGAAACAATGCATTAATTTCTAAAGGTCTAGATGCAAATGCAGCAAGACCGTAATGGGGCAAACTCTGAAACATTTAGCTATAACGAGCCATTTGGGGGATGACAGGAATACTTGTAATTACAAATGATCAGAGCAATAGCCTCCATTTTACCATAAATGAATGCTCGAGTGAAATAAGCATTTCACTCAGCAAGTCCTTTCAGACAATCATCTCTGCCCAGAGCTGGAGGCACTGCGGTTCCCAGATCAAGAACACAGTGGGTTTCAAAACATCCAAAGGTCTGAGAAGGGACCTGAAGCTCCTAAGAGGGGAGTCTGTTGTGTGCCCTTTTTGAAGAAAATATACTGCCTGTCAAGAAACCTGAAGTGACCCCTGCTTTTCACTTGCACCCAGGCACAGAAAACACTCTTAAAGGGTCAGCACTCAAGCTTCTTGTTAACTGACTCAGAGACATTGAAGGCTGAAAAACAGCTCTAATTTATTTGGAAGGACCAGCTTAAGGCCAGCAGAGATTTTCAATTGCAGTTTAGAGCTAGTGTGGAACCACCACAAAAAAGTATCTAACCCCACAAAGCCACTGCCGACTGCAGTCTCCTGTCTTGCCCTGCTGGATAAAAGATTCCTATTATATTAACCAAAAATGCCTTGTTTGAAGTAATAGTCATTGGACTTTCATAAACTTGCATGGTCACATAGATCCTTGACTGCCTCCGTGATCTGCCTGGATGCTCAAACCCCCTTTAAGACGATTTTACCGAATTTGTCAACTCAGTTATACCTTTTACCCAGCCTTTGTCCATTATGGGAGACTTAAACAAGTGGGCAGAAAAAGTGGATGACATAGCAGTACCATTGCATTTGGATTATGTAAAGGAAAGGGAGGCAAAACTCACCTCCCCAGAGCACATTAAAGACCATATTTTGGATTGGGTATGACATCAGTGTCTTAATCCTGTGTCTGTCTTAACACTGTTCTGTCTTTGGTCAGACCATGTCTCAGTATCGTCCTCTTGTAAGAGGAAAAGGCAGCAGGCATCCGAATAAAAGTTTGAAAAACAACAACACAAATTAGCATCTCAAGATCCATTTATTTGCTGTGTCTTACTCCTCATTAAAGGAAGGTTGACAGACCACCAATTTATAAAATTCATCCTTCAGTAGGGTATGTGACTGATTAG
Source organism: Lissotriton vulgaris (assembly GCF_964263255.1). Classification (NCBI taxonomy): domain Eukaryota; kingdom Metazoa; phylum Chordata; class Amphibia; order Caudata; family Salamandridae; genus Lissotriton; species Lissotriton vulgaris. The sequence goes on along the minus strand of NC_141687.1, from coordinate 648,782,578 downwards.
CATCCTTCAAAGAAGTCCTGGCATGAGAAAAGACCCAACTATGATACTCGGAGGATCTTAAATACATTCAATGCAAAATTTGTGTTGCCACTAGGAAATAGCAAAAGTCTAACTTTCTATCCAACAGTAGCAGTTGATCTTGCCTTTCTCCCCCTGTTACGAGGTTCACGCTATTATGCTTGCATCTTGACTTGCTTGGAGACACTCGGTGGCTCATTAACTGATGATAACTCTCCTTTGGGGACGCCTCCACTCCTATTTTGATTAACTCTAGGTACTCTGTGACCTATTTTAGTACGGACGTATTCTACACTTGGAAAGGATCTTATTTACTAGAGCGACGGTGCCATTCTAGATCTTACACAGGAAAGGTAGTATATGACCATCCCCCTAATAGATACTCATACTATACGTAGACAATGATATATGAAGTAGAAGTGATATATTAAGGATCGCCAGGAAATAGGTTATCGGTGTTAGGGATTGACCCCTACTTATGTGGATGTGGTACTTCTGTCCGTTTTTACTCCTTATCTAGTTACTTCAAGACCACTTCTCTTTAATATATTGTACTTGACGGTGAACGACGTCCAGTAAGATAGCAGACGCCCTACCAAATACATCTGGAGGGGCTTTTCCTACTCTAATCTTATGCCCTGAAGAAGTCCTGCATATGGACGAAACGCGCCGGCTGTCCGTTGTGTTGTTTGCACTGTTTTCTATGGAATAATAACAAAGAGAGAGAAAAAGAAAAAAAGAAATAAAGAATCGTCAAAGAAATATTGAATATGGACATTTGATTAGTCTTTGCTGGTAGAACCCCTTGGTGGTGCACCTTTGCTTTGAAAATTGATCTTCGGAGAACTACACATGGGCAGAACATAAGGCAAGCAGAGACACTTCATTACAATATCAGAGTGCTAGAAGCTGGGGATACCAAACAAGGTTTTAGATCCTTAAGTAAATTACCTCATTAGGGCTAAAAATTAGTTACACAATAGCCAACAGGCTATTTCTTTAGCTCAGGCCACTCAAGACTTTTTCATTGAGAAGGTCTACCTAGTTCATGATATGATCAAGTAGGTTGCAGGTAATACGTGGTCAGATCGATGGGCTTTCCAGTCCCCAAAGGAAAACCAAAACGATAGTTAACCCATTGTACTTCCAACTAAGTTTTCAAAATGAATAGTCACCATCCTTTAATTACTTTTAACTATGTGGAAGAAAAATATGCTTACAGGTGGACTTTCCTAAGCTGTGTGTGGATCAGAGAAATAATTGTAAGACACACTGTTATATAATGGTAAATAAATTGGTGACTTCCATGGCTGTGAAAATGTGTTTTTAAGGTGCTTCCTGCTGTTGTGAAAGACAGAAGGATGTTTGATCTAGTTGGACAAGGCATTCAATATCGTAGATTCATTTTCTGAAAATATAACTTTACTGCTAACATAGGTAGAGAATCACAAGATCATTCAAATTCACTGACAAAACATGTATAAAATGACTTCCTTGTTACATCTATTGCTCCTGAGTAGATCCCCTCTTATTCCTATATGGACTACATATAATGGTCCATGGTAGTTTAAAAGGCCCTACAATAGATTGCTCTACTGCTGCTCCCCTGTCACTCATATGTACACTTCAGATAATGCTCTATGGTGGTTTAACAAAGTCCCTAATGCTTTGACTCTTCTAATGCCACTGGGTGAGCTTCCTATAAATTAATCTCAATGATGCAGGCAAAACCTATTGGCTTTGCCAGTTCTTGTCTAATTGTTAACTTGAAATAAGATTTTGAGTGATGTGTAGATCAGGGACCGCCTCTGTCGCAATGTTTTTCTGATACGACTTGAATTTTTCTCGAAAGTGCGATGACACAACCAGTGCAGGTCGAGCCTGGGAAGCATGCGCTGCTCTGAGAGCCATGTTGTATTGGAGTAGGTATGTGAAGCACCGCCCACTCTCCGCCCATATTTGCCATGGGCTTGTGTCATTGTCCTTCATAAATGCTGGCTTCTTATTCCTTCATAGGCTTGTTTGTCCCTCCTTAGTATCGCCTTGTCTTCATTTGTAACCTCCCATGAGGACTGGACCTTTTACTTCAGACGGTACGTGTCATTTACTCTGTAAGCACTCTTTTCTTTAATAAGTTTTGACCACTGCTTGTGTAACTCATAGCAAAGAAGGAGCTCTTCAGGGGCAATGGGAGACAGAAGGGGAAGCTCAGCGAGGCCCGTTTCATAGTAACAGCACTTACACACGCTAAATATTTTAGCACGGCTCCCGTTTGTATGATTGAGTTTTTTTTTTTTTATTTAGCATGGCGCCCACTTCACGAGCCACCATGTGCATAAACATGCATGGGCACCAAGCTGCCCGTTTAAAAGGCTTCTTAAACCTGAGCCTGTGGCTGCTTAAACCAGTTTGCTGCAAGGCTGCTCTTCCTTAATAATACAAAAAAATCCCCTCTGTCAAGTCTTAAGCGGCATAAAGTTACGTAAAGCCACTGAACAACTGCAACTGGGATTAAAGCAAGAGACCACAAGATCCCGGGGTGGTTGCATTGTAAATACCCACTTACTTGGGAATGTTGGTTTAACCCTGCGCTACGTACGCAGGGCAAAAAAAAATACTTTAAAGTATGCTCCGCCCCCTCCTAGAAAAAAAGAGTGACATTACAAAGCACAAATAGGTATGCAGATATGCCTGACCGGTTATCTGCATACCGAGAGGCCTTTGAAATGTTGTTTGTGTATACTTTGGGAGAAGCATGCGGGGTGTCAGCCAAAATTCTGTTTTCTCTGATAGGGAAGGCGAGGTGTTTACAGTGGAGGCCAGTGCCAAGCAAAACTGCTGTGGCGAATATTTAACCCACTGATAGGCACTGGTAAAATAAACAAGCACTGGCATAGCCAATAGGTCTCACCTTTGGGACCTTATAAGTGTTTAGCCAAGCAGCATATTATCCTGGGTGCTGTGCCACTAAAGATTGTACAGCTATACAATTACTACGCACTGGGCCATTGAAGAACCGGGTTTTAGAACCCAGCGGCGCCAGTGGCACGCCCAATGTCTTCGGGTTCACCTGTCTTAGAATACAGAGACAGGGGATACTTCTCGGTGACGTCAAATATCAAATTTATTGGCTGCAACCAGGAACAGAAATCTACGAAGTACGACACAAGTAGGTACGCTAGAGACTCCTCAATTTTCGTATTGCGAGACATCGTCTTTTATGCCAAAAATCACATTCCTGACAAACACCCATTATTTACGAATTGTCCAATCATAGGTAACATTGCAAAAGGTATCGCATGACGACAATCCCACTTTTCAGTTGTCCAGCCCACCATCAATTACACGGGAAAACCCAACATTCTTGCTCGGACAGGCCGGACAAACCCATAATAAAAAGACCACAACCCAAACCATAAACAGGCCACAAAAGAAGGAACAGAAACAGATGTGAAGCAAGGTAAAGGGGTGTGTGCGTGTATAATAAACTCAACAATGTCCTGCTCTTTGATCTCTATCTCGACCAGCTACCAGACAAGGAACTGGTTTAGCAAGGTTAGCTTCAGGCAACGGGGTCAGTTCACTCAGGTCATCTAAAAGTCAGCTAAAGGTGTACGTGTACCAAGGACTCGTTCGGCCGCAGTCATCGGCCTATGTGTGGGCAACCACAAAATGGCTGCCGTACCCAAAATGGAACCCGAGGGTTCAGAACGAAATCCCTAAATACGTAGTGAATCCATCGATCGAAAATGACGAAAACACTCGTCCTTGCAGCACTCCCTATTTACGGTTCGCTACTATTAAATTCGTAACGATATCATGACCTTTATGAAACGGGTTCAGAATTCACGGAACCTCAGACCCTCCTTTTGCCCTTACATAGGCAATAACTTAAACTCACGTCAATCTGAATCCAGGTCTATATTCATCAGATCATCAAGATGTTGCTGGAGCATAAATCTAGTACTTAGTAACTCTCTCTGGGCAGGTTTCCTTGCACACGGAGTAGCACAAAGGCCACATATGGCATGAGCACACTGTACACAAAGACAGAACAGGAAAAGAATCGCTTATACCATCCCAATGACCATCAGAATCTTCCATCCCCAAGTGGATAACAATCCCCAAAACCATCCCATTAAGGACTAATCTCCTTCGTCCACATGTACAGACTCGGAGATCTTATGTAGCTTGGAAATGGCCTGGTACACTGTCGGAGCATTGTCTGGAATGAAAACGCATCAGCTCGATTGAATCAATTTACATACCCCTCCTCTATCTGCAAGTATAACGTCTAAGGCAACTCGATTCTGCAACGTCATAAGACGATCCGATTGGAGCTCAGCAGTCATATTACTAAGGGCACCGGCAGTCTCAACTATGGTGGACTCAACCACTCTCGTCAATTGCCGTATATTCCTACTGTTGACCATAGGTCCCCAAAACGGCAGAAAACCCTTCAGAAAATCTCCCAATTCTTTTCCTGAAGTATCTTCCTTACTGAAGACACCTCTAACAACTCTTGTTCTATGGTAATCTTCCACAGCAGTATACGTAGGGGGCAACAGAAATGAGACAGAACATGTTCCCGAAAAATCAGGGGGCAACCATGTATATGCTCTATCGTGACAAACAAAATAGGTACCCTTAGCTGCTAAAAACGATGGGGAAGTCTGGGAGCAAAAACATACGTCTCAGTGCAAACACTCTTCCCTAACAGAGCTCTCGGATTCTTGCCATTACCTTGCCAACAAAAAATGACCACAATGGGGTACGATCCAAATCGGGGAAGATCTTTTTGCTTGCTGGTTTTCACTCAGACTAACACCATATCCAGTCACGTTCCTTCCAATATATGCTAGTGTCTCATCTTTCGGGATAGTCTCATAGGAATTAATTCCTCTAATCATGTCTACTATTCCCTTAACTAGAGCACTATTCCTCTGATTATCTTTCACAGAACGTAGGGGGTAAACTTCACGGGCATAAATGAACATCGCCCTATACGCCCACACAGAACCATTATAGCTGAATGGCAGGACCATGTAAGGAATACCCTTATCAGTAGTATGAGGCATAAGACCACACACCCAGCAATTAGTGGTGTTCACTACTAACTGATGCTGATGGAGAAGTTGAACAAAGGAGTTATTAGCAAATTCCAATCTTCTAATGGACTCCTGTTCAGGCAAAGGATGAAAAGAATGCAAAGAAATAGTAGGAAAAGGCATGGGTTGTGTGGTGGGTGCAAACGTCACTTGAAATGAGAAAATAACATATCCCACCAAAAACATCGTCATGCTAAATAGCATTAAAAGACATGTTATCAGAAAACATTTGCTACTCATTAATTTGCATAGTCTCGTCTTAAAGTTCATTTCTTCAACAGCTCTCTCAATCCGAAGAAACTCCATCCTCTAACCGTGCTGTTCGCGGCAGTTGGTTCTCTTCTGCTCAAGTGTACCTCTGAATGTCCCAGGGAACGCCCTAGAACAAACCAGAACTGTCGACCTTATGTCTTCCAGCTGTACACTCTGAGTCTTTATACCGCGACCCTACAGCTGAACCCGCATGGCGGTTCGAAAAACAAAAATTGACCAAAACAGTTTCTCAGATGAGAGAGGGTAGTTTCAAAAATAGCAAGAAAAGAATGATTTGTTTATTTGTCCATCGACTCCTGGTCTTAAATTATAGTGGCCTTTACCAGGCAATGTCTGATCGCGAAACAATAACTCAGGTTTAGTAGTGTTCAGCCGAACTGATGGAGGCACAGCTTCTTGCAAAATGTCGTCGTTCTCACGCTCAGAGCTTGTCCCAATCAAACGTGCATCGCTGAACGGAGCAAAACATGGCACAGTCTCAGTCTCTGAATCACCATCACCCTCCTGGACCCACTGGTCGTATGGCAGAGGCAAAGGGGCCCTCTTACAATGTACGCCGTGGATCCAGTTCTTTTTGCTGTGCACTCTCACTGCGGTACGCGTTGCCAACAGGACCTGATAGGGTCCAGTCCAGCGGGGCTGATCGTTCTTTGTCCGCTGGAAATTCCGCACGAGGACCCACGAGCCAGGATCGATGGCGTGTCCTGGATCTTCAGATGCTTGTGGCAATGTATCGTGAACCTGTTGGTGTAAGACACGCAATTTAGCCGTCAAATCGTACAAATAGCCAATCAGCATAGGGTGTTCAATTTCGCTAAACTTTGTCGGCCTCGGCACTCCCCATATGTTTGCCGGGCGACCAAAAACTATCTCGTAAGGACTAAGTCCCACTCGAGAATGTAATGTCGTCCTGGTTGACAAAAGTGCCAATGGCAAAGCATCGGGCCATTGGAGACCAGAGCTCGCCTGAATCTTGGCTAGTTTCAGCTTTAAGGTTCGATTATAGCATTCAACTAAACCAGCTGATTGGGGGTGATTTGATGCGTGGAACTTCTGTCTGATGCCTAAACCTTCACATACTCTCTTCATGACTTGACCCACAAATTCACTCCCATTATCACTCCACACCATTCTTGGCAAACCATACCTGGGGAAAAATTCCTTAAGTAGGGCTTTAGCTGTGGACAAAGCGGTATTATCTTTCAGGGGGTATGCTTCTACCCATCTCGAAAAGGCACAAACAACCACAAGGACGTATTTCAGGTTATTACATCTCCCCATGCGTATAAAATCTAATTTCAAAACTTCGAACGGATACGTCGGAGGCGCAAAATGACCAGCTGGAGTTGGAGTTCCCTTGCCAGGATTATACATCAAACAAACCATACAATTCTTGACCAAGTTCTCCGCACACTTAGGAATTCAAGAGTTCTGCCATACTGGAGCCAACAACTTACAAATCCCTTTCGCACTAATGTGAGCCATTCCACGCGCCATTGTAACCACTGCAAGCACATACGCATCAGGTAAAAGAGGTTCCGTGATTCTGAACCCGTTCAATAAAAGTCATCGTATCTAGACGATTTTGGTATCAGTGGACCGCAAATGACGAGTGTGGCATGTACGAGTGTTTTCGTCATAATCGATCAATGGGAACACTACGTATTCAGGGATTTTGTTCGAACCTTCGGGTTCCATTTTGTGTATGGCAGCCATTTTGTGGTTGCCCTCACATAGGTCGATGACTACTGCCGAACGAGTCTTTGGGACACGTACACTTTTAGCTGACTTTTGTGTGACCTGAACGAGCTGACTCCCTTGCCCGAGGCTGACCTCGTTGAGCCAGTTCCTTGTTAGGCAGCTGGTCAGATAGAGATCAAAGAGCAGGACATTGCTAAGTTTATGGTACATGCACACACCCTTCTATCTTGCTTTTCATCTGTTTCTGGTCCTTCCTTTATGGCTTAATTTCTGATATGGGTTGAGGTCCTTTTATTATCTGTTCGTCCGGCCTGTCCGAGCAGGAATGTTGGATTTTGCCTTGTCATTTCTGGTGGGCTGGACAACGGAAAGTGGGTTTGTCGTCATGTGCTATGTTTGAAATGTCATCAGTTGATTGGTCAGTTTGGTCAGTTTGTATGTAACTGATGCTAGCCAGGAATGTGATTTTTAGCATAAAAGACAATGCTTCGCTCTATGAATTTGTGCAGTCTCTAGGGAACCACCCGTGTTGTGCTTCGTAGACCTCTGTTCCTGGTTGCAGCCAATAAATTTGGTCTTTGACGTCACCGAGAAGTATCCCGTGTCTCTGTATTCTAAGACAGGTGAACCCGAAGACATTGGGCATTTCACCTCTGGGTTCTAAAACCTGGTTCTTCAGTTGGCGCCCAACATGGGGCGACTCCAGCGGTACCGGTCCAAGCCTGAAGATCGTGAGGAGCTTCGTGTGAAAATTCTGGAGGAAGGCCTGCCACTTCATCGACCCCTGCATGTCGTCGTGGTCCGAAAGTCTTTGCTGCGAGGTTCCCCGCTTTCCGACGGCTACGAAGGACTGCTGCCCTGACTGTCGCCCTGTCTTGGAGCCATTAGACGATTTGTAAAGCGAGACAATAGACGGGTCTTCTGGCGTCGCCATTGACATTTCAGTTAAGTATGAGTGGAGCGTCTCCCAGTCCTTAGTTTTGTTTTGGGTATCCCCTTGGGATTCTTTGATTTGGTACCTGCAGGCCCCAAAGCCGAGGGACTCGTGTATTCGCGAGACCATCGTTTTTGATATTGCCTTGAAGTTTGAATCTAGACTAGTGTGCGAAGATGCCTGGTCTTAGCAGACTTGGAAAGATATTTTGTTGTGGTTGTAATAAGGATTCCCGTTGGAGGACTCGTGTCTGGTTCCTCCGATTGGAACTCCGACCTATGAGCTCTATGTAAAACATGGCATGGGCCCTATCGCGTATAATGAAGTATGGATTAGGTATACCAGGAAAGATGTTGTCCTACAGTGGCCCCTATATGGTAGCTTTGAAACAGAGATTTTAGATAATCTCGAAGTTAAACTGTTCAAGAAGAAAGTCCGGCCGGCGATGTTTGACTCTTTCCGCCTTTGGCGAAAGGAAGCCAAACAGAAAGAAATTAAGTTAGCGAAGCGAAATAAACGAGAACGAGGTATCTCAATGGTGCAAGCTGCTATACAGTTTAGGGATAACGAAGAAGAACAAGAGAGCGAACAGTTGCTTAGGCAACGTAAAATGGTGATAGATAAATGCTATCCAGCTTTGCCACCTCAGCAGCAAGATGAAAAGAATGACCTTGAGAAAGACCCTTTGATGGCACATTTGTTGAGTTCGCCACCCCCTTATGTGCAGAGTGCTACAGCACCTCCGCCACCTTTAGTTGCGCAACCTCCGGTTGCTTTGCCTCCAGTGGTTCTACAGCAGCCAGCTCCTCTTCAGTTGGCTCCTACTCCTTTGGCGCAGCCTTCTCAAGGGCCGCCGACTTTGCTACTTCCTTCGTCTGCTACTCCTACGCCTGTATTATCTACTCATTCTGCTACTGCTCCTGTGCATGCTTCTGCCCATCCTGTTTTTCCTCCTGTTCTTTTGTCAACTTCTCCTTCTGTTCGACAGAGAATGACTGATACTGTTGCTGGTTTCTTTTCTCCTCTTCTTGGGTCGTTGGGTATGACCCCTGTTGCAGAGCGTAAACAATTGTGTAGTCAATTGTCTGGTCCTGATGAACGTTCAGTATTGGATCGTTTAGCGCGTAAATGGGTTACTTACCCTTTGCACTATAGTCTTGAGTGTGTCATTGATGTTTTCCGTCAATTTGAAGCACTGACGCAGAGATATGTTTTTGGGACAATGTGTGCTTTCCTTCGTGAAGAATGGGAAGATAGTGAGTTAGGACGAGCTCCGCCTGAGTTGTTCCGTGTACAGTCTGAGTTTGCGAAGGGAACTATAGTGGGTCTTGATGTTGAGAAAGCAGTTGCGACATTGTTGTCGTTTAGGAGTGAGTCTCCTGCTAGGTCGTTGTTTGAGCCTGATTCTTCAGTTAGGAGAAAGGCGCGACAATATCCGATGAGAGAGGTTCCCCCGGTTTGGAGACCGGGTGATGCAAATGCTGTTCCACCTGTTCAGCCACATTTCCAGCGTGTTTGGGTACATGTTCCATGGAAGCGAGTTGAAGTTTTGGCCCTTAAGCAGTCTTTGCCTGATCCATGTAAAAATCCTGCAGGGTACTATAAGGAATTAGCACAGACTGCGGGTTCGTGTATTATGAATCTGGCCGACATAGACTTGTTGTTAGGGAATGTTGTTCCACAGCCTATATGGGGAAAGATTCGTCATACGGATCATGCGCAAGAGTTAGGTGACACATGGAATAATATTAGAGCCGCAGATGCTAGACAAATAGGTGGTGCTAAACCAGAGGATTTAGCTGCAGACCTCCCTGGTAGGATTGTTGATTACATGAAGACTTTAATGCCCGCCGTGAGTGTTAATTGGGACAAGTTGTCTGCATGAAAGCAGAAGAAAGACGAAAGCGTGTCTGACTTTTTCACTAGGTTCGAAGAGACGTCTGCCGACCATAGTGGCCAAGATATGAGTACGGAAGGTGGTCAACGGTTGTTCGTTGACAAGTTTGTGCATAATTTGCTTCCCGAGTTGTGCAATAAGTTGAAGGATTCTGAGAGTGCTTGGGCTGTTTCTTCGTCAGCACAGATTTTGGCTACTGCCCAGTACTACGAGAATAGGGATAAGGATGAGAAAGAGAAAGCGGATAAAAAGACTAAAGACTTAAAGACTAAGGTTCTTTTACAGCAAGCGTATCCGCCTCGTAATAATCAGCGTGATTATCAGCAACCTCAGCAATATCAGAGTAACTCGCAAAGGTTCGTGTCTTCTCAACAGCGTTTTCCTGTAGGCCCTAATCAGTGTGCGTATTGCAAAGAAGAGGGTCATTTCAAGAATAGTTGTCCGGTTCTGTTACAGCACACGAATGGTGCTTCTGGTGTGAGAGGTTGAGGTGTTCAGCAAGCTCCTAGAGGTAGAGGACGTGGTGTGTTTCCTCAGAATGCGCGTTCTTTGCCTCCACAGAATTCTATGAATAGCTTTGATCAGCCGAATGGTGCGTCTGATAGGACAGCTCAGTACTATACGGACGATTACTACGGCGAAGGTGAGGATCTGGATGGTAATGATTGCTAGGACAGCCATAGACAAAGAGAGGGAGTTGTTTCAGTTCCATTAGATCAGAATGGACCTTATGTTGAAGTGATTACATCAGGTGTGTGAGAGCCTTTTCTGTTGGATACTGGTGCTGCAAAGAGTTCTATTATGCACTCTAAACTCCCTGGCACACCTTTGTCTGGCTTAACGAATGTTTCAGTAGGTTTTTCTGGCACCCCGGTTACGAATCCGATTTCCAGTCCGTTGTCTATTTCTGTTGGACCTTGTGAATTCGAAGCACCCCTCATTCTGACGACAGGTTGTGGTGAGAACTTGTTGGGATTAGACTTGTTGAAAAGATTGTATGCAACACTACATTGTTCTCCTTCAGGAGTACAGCTTACATTAGGTAAGAGAGTGATCTCTCCGATGTATTAGTCTAAAGATCGACTTCAAGCTGAATTGTCTTCTCTCCCTGATTCTCTTTGGGCTACTGGTCCTAATGATGTGGGTCTTTTGGAGATTCCACCATATGTTGTGACACTGAAAGCGAATGCTAGAATGCCACGTATTCCCCAATATCGGATTTCCAGTGATGGTGAAAGAGCACTCTGGCGATCATCTATGATCTGATTGAGAAAGGTGTGATTGAGGAAACAAGAGGTAATGTGTGCAATAGTCCTGTTTTGCCTGTTCTGAAAAGGACTGATTCTTCACACTGTGATTGATCTCCGCGAGATGAATAAGATTGTTGTTCCTCAATTTCCTGTTGTGCCTGACGTCACCGCTTTACTGACTTTGATTCCGGCTACAGCCACGTGGTTTTTGGTGATTGATTTGAAGAATGCTTTCTTCAGCATCCCGATTGCCGTGGGAAGTAGAGATATTTTTGGCTTCTCTTTAGGAGGACGAAGTTTATGGTTTAAGCGCGCTCCTCAAGGTTATTGTGAGAGTCCATCGATCTATAGTCAGGCTTTGAAAATACAACTTGATTTGATTGTTTTACCTGATGGTGCTGCTCTTATTCAGTATGTTGGCGATTTGTTGGTTGCGGCAGACAGTGAAGAGATCTGTAAAGAGGCTACTTTGTCGTTGTTACTTCATTGGTCTGATTTCCATCATAAGGTTTCTCTTTCGAAGTTGCAATATTGTCGACAAGCAGTTACCTTCTTAGGTCACCTCTTATCGAAGGAGGGAAGGAAATTGACCCCAGAAAGAATTCAAGCGATTGTGAAAATGAGTGTGCCTACGACACAGAGAGAAGTTCGTGCTTTTCTGGGTATTACATCATACTGTAGACAGTGGATCCCTAATTTTTCCTTGCTTGCGAAGCCTTTGATAGCTCTTACTGTTAAGGATACTCCAAATCCTATTCTTTGGACTGCCGAATGTCAGAAAAGCTTTTCAGAATTGCGTGATGCGTTGTGTTCGGCTCCTGTGTTGGGTACTCCCAACTACAGTAAGCCGTTTACATTGTATGTCCACGAGAGAGAGGGATGTGCATTGTCAGTTTTGACACAGCAGTTTGGCGATAAGCAACGTCCATGTGCTTATTTTTCGTCGACTTTGGATCCGGTAGCTAGAGCGTTGCCGAGTTGGTTGAGAGCTACAGCAGCAGCGGCTGTTTCGATTCGACAGTCTGCTGGCTTAGTGATAGACAATACATTGATTGTGATGGTTCCACATGCAGTGGATACCTTGTTGAATCGCACCAAGACACAGCACTTAACTAGTGCTCTGTTGTCAGGTTACGAATTGACACTCTTAGCGAGTCATGTGCATATAAAGAGATGCAACACGTTGAATCCAGCTACGTTGTTGCCGATTTCAGTTGAGACAGATGTTGTTGAACAGCATGATTGCTTCCTTAGGACAGAGGAAGAAACGAAAGGGAGGATAGACCTTAGGGACACTCCTCTTCCAGAGTGTGATGGTACCTTATGAGTTGATGGTTCGTGCTTTAAGCTTCCGAATGGTGATACTACTGCGGCATATGCTGTTACGACTTTGCATACGATTGTTGAAGCTGCACGTATCCTACATAATTCAGCGCAAGCAGCAGAGTTGATTGCATTAACAAGAGCGTGTGTGTTGTCGAAGGAAACCGAGTGACTGTGTATACCGATAGCCAGTACGCGTTTGGTGTGGCTCATAGTTTTGGACGTTTGTGGAAAGAATGTGGGTTCCTGACTTCGCATGGAACTAAGATTCAGCATGGTCAGTTGGTGAATGAACTTCTTGAATCACTTACTTTGCCGTTGCAAGTTGCGATTGTGAAATGCATTGCGCATAGGAAAGTTACTGATGATGTTGGTCGTGGTAATGCGTTTGCAGATGAAGTTGCGAAAGAAACTGTGAGAGATGTAATGAGTCGAATGTATGTTGCGGGTCCGGCGAGATGGGTTCCGGATAGAAGTATGTGTGAAGATATGATTGAGAGTGTAAAATCCATCCAAGCTGAAGCTACAGAGAAAGAGTTGAATGAATGGGGAGAAAGCAAGGGTAAATTGGATTCGAATGGTTGTTGGATTGAGTTGTCAGAGCATCAACCATGGTTGTTACCCGGTGCGTATGTACTTCCAGTAGTTACGATGGCTCATGGAATGGCTCATATCAGCGTGAAAGGGATTTGCAAGTTGTTAGCTCCAGTATGGCAGAATGCTGGAATTCCTAAGTGTGCAGAGAATCTGGTTAAGAATTGTATGGCGTGTTTGATGTACAATCCTGGTAAGGGAACTCCGACTCCAGCTGGTCATTTTGCTCCTCCAACGTATCCGTTCGAGGCTTTGCAGCTAGATTTCATCCACACGGAGAGGTGCAACAACCTGAAATATGTGTTAGTGGTTGTTTGCTCTTTTTCAAGGTGGGTGGAAGCCTGCCCTTTGAAAGATAACACTGCCTTGTCCACAGCGAAAGCCCTTATTAAGGAATTTTTCCCTAGGTATGGTTTGCCGAGAATGATCTGGAGTGACAATGGGAGTGAATTTGTGGGTCAAGTGATGAAGAGAGTGTGTGATGGGTTAGGAATAAGGCAATAATTCCACGCTGCAAATAATCCCCAATCAGCCTGTCTAGTTGAGTGCTATAATGGCACACTTAAGCTAAAACTAGCCAAGATTCAGGCGAGCTCTGGTTTATAATGGCCAGATGCCTTGTCATTAGCCCTTCTGTCCACAAGAATGACTGTACATTCGCGAATGGGACTTAGTCCTTATGAAATTGTGTTTGGTCGCCCGGCAAATATTTGGGGAGTGCCGCGGCCGACAAACTTTAGCGAGATAGAACATCCTGTATTGCTTGATTACCTGTACGAATTGACGTCTAAATTGCGTGTTTTGCACCAACAGGTTCATGATACACTGCCACAAGCTTCTGAAGATCCAGGACACGCTATCGAACCTGGATCATGGGTCCTAATTAAAAATTTCCTGCGTACCAAGAACGAGCAGCCCCGCTGGATCGGCCCCTACTTGGTACTTTTGTCCACACGTTCCGCAGTACGAGTGCACGGTAAAAAGAACTGGATCCACGGCATACATTGTAAGAGGGCCCCTTTGCCTCTACCGTACGACGGGTGGGTCCAGAACGGACTTCCTGACTCTGAGACTGAAACCGTGCCTCGTTTTCTGCCTTTTAGCGATGCCCGTTTGATTGGAACGAACTCTGAGCAAGAAAGCGACGATCTTTTGAAAGAAGCTGTGCCTCCGTCGAATCATTTGGACACTTCTGAACCAGAGCTCTTGTTCCGAGAACACACATTGCCTGGCAAAGAGCGTTATAATTTGCGACCAAGAGTCGCGGGACTAATAAAGAAATACATTCTTTCTTTTCTGACTTTTAAGGTTAAGCTCTCCTCTGAGGAACTATTTTGATTTTTGTTTTTCGAACCACCATCCGGGTTCAGCTGTAGGGTCGCGGTGTCAAGTCTTTGGAGTGAAAGCCGAAGATGTTAGGTCGACGGTTCTGGTTGGTCTAAGGGCGTTCCCTAGACTGACAGACGCATTCCATAGCACGGAACACCCTACAGCCGCGAGCAGCACGATTAGAGGATGGAGTTTTTCGAGATGGATAGACCTGTTGAAAGAATGAGCTTTAAGAGCAAAATCTGTAAATTAATGAGCGGAAAACGTTTTTTAGTATTGTGTTTGTTTATGCTGTTTAGTTTAATGATGTTTTTAATTGGATATGTGACATTCTCTTTTCAAGTGACGTTCTTGCCCACTACACAACCTATGCCTCCTCCTACTGTTTCTTCACATTCTTTTCACCCTCTGCCCGAACATGAAACTGTTAGAAGACTGGAATTTACTAACAATTCCTTTGTTCAGCTTTTGCACCAACACCAGCTAGTAATTAACACGACTAATTGTTGGGTGTCTGGCCTTATGCCTCATACTACTGATAAAGGTATTCCTTACCTGGTTTTGCCTGTTAGCTATAATGGTTCTGTTTGGGCATACAGAACAATGTTCATTTATGCTCATGGAGTCTATCCCCAACGTTCTGTGAAAGATAGTCTAAAGACTAGTGCTCTGGATAAGGGTATAGTCAACATGATTAGAGGAATTAGTTCCTATGAGACTATCCCGAGAGATGAGACACAAGCATACATTGGATGGAATGTTACTGGATATGGAGTTAGTCTGAGTGTTAACCAGCGAGCGAAAAGATCCCCTCCGATTTGGATAGTGCCCCATCAGGGTCATTATTGTCTGCAAGGTAATGGCAAGAATCCGAGAGCTCAGTTAGGGAAGAATGTTTGCCCTGAGACTTCCCCAGCGTTCCTAGCAGCTAAGGGTACCTATTTCATCTGTTACGATAAAGCGTATACATGGTTGCCCCCTGATCTTTCGGGCACATGTTTTGTCTCGTTCCTGTTGCCTCCCACGTTTACAGCTGCGGCAGATTACCATAAGACGAGATTTGTTAAAGGTGTCTTCAGTAAGGAGGATACTGCAGGACAAGAATTGGGAGATTTCTTGAAGGGTTTTCTGCCGTTCTGGGGACCTATGGCTAACAGCAGGAACATTCGACAGTTGATGAGAGTGGTTGAGTCCACCATAGTCGAAACTGCTGGTGCCCTTAGTACCTTGACTGCTGAGCTCCAGTCGGATCGCCTTATGACTCTTCAGAACAGAGTTGCGTTAGACGTCATACTTGCAGATAGAGGAGGGGTGTGTAAATTGATTCAATCGAGCTGCTGCGTTTTCCTTCCAGACAACGCTGCAACAGTTTTCCAAGCCATTTCCAAGCTACATAAGATCTCCGAGTCTGTACATATAGACGAAGGAGATTGGTCATTGATGGGATGGTTTGGGGGATTGTTATCCACGTGGGGATGGATGGTCATTGGGATGATCTTAGCTATCCTTTTCCTGTTCTGTCTCTGTGTACAGTGTGCTCCTGCTATTTGTGGCCTTTGTGTTACTTTGTGTGCGAGGAGACCTGTCCAGAGAGAGTTGCTAAGTAATAGGATGATGCTACAGCAACATCTTGATGATCTGATGAATATAGACCTGGATTCAGACTGACATGCGTTTGGGTCTGTTGCCTATGTAAGGGCAAAAGGAGGTGTCTGAGGTTCTATGATTCTGAACCCGTTCAATAAAAGTCATCGTATCTAGACGATTTTGGTATCAGTGGACCGCAAATGACGAGTGCGGCATGTACAAGTGTTTTCGTCATAATCGATCAATGGGAACACTACGTATTCAGGGATTTTGTTCGAACCTTCGGGTTCCATTTTGTGTACGGCAGCCATTTTGTGGTTGCCCTCACATAGGCCGATGACTACGGCTGACGAGTCTTTGGGACACGTACACTTTTAGCTGACTTTTGTGTGACCTGAACGAGCTGACTCCCTTGCCCGAGGCTGACCTCGTTGAGCCAGTTCCTTGTTAGGCAGCTGGTCAGATAGAGATCAAAGAGCAGGACATTGCTGAGTTTATGGTACATGCACACACCCTTCTATCTTGCTTCTCATCTCTTTCTGTTCCTTCCTTTATGGCTTAATTTCTGATATGGGTTAAGGTCCTTTTATTATGTGTTCGTCTGGCCTGTCCGAGCAGAAATGTTGGATTTTGCCTTGTCATTTCTGGTGGGCTGGACAACGGAAAGTGGGTTTGTCGTCATGCGATATGTTTGAAATGTCATCATTTGATTGGTCAGTTTGTATGTAACTTATGCTAGCCAGGAATGTGATTTTTAGCATAAAAGACGATGCTTCGCTCTATGAATTTGTGCAGTCTCTAGCGAAACATCCGTGTTGTGCTTTGTAGACCTCTGTTCCTGGTTGCAGCCGTCATCGGTAACCTTCTTATGTGCACTGCATTTCACGGTCGCAACTTGCATCGGCAAAGTAAGCGACTCAAGAAGTTCATTCACCAACTGACCATGCTGAATTTACGTACCATGAGACGTGAGGAACCCACGTTCCTTCCATAAGCGACCAAAACTATGAGCCACACCAAACGCATACTGGCTATCGGTATACACAGTCACTCTCTTTCCTTTCGACAACACGCACGCTCTTGTCAGTGCAATCAACTCTGCTGCTTGAGCTGAATTTTGTGGGATACGTGCAGCTTCAACAATCGCATGCAAAGTGGTAACCGCATATGCTGCAGTCGTATCACCATTTGGAAGCTTAAAGCATGAACCATCTACCCATAAGGTACCATCACACTTTGCAAGAGGAGTGTCCTTAAGGTCAATTCTACCGTTTGTTTCCTCCTCTGTCCTAAGAAAGCAATCATGCTGTTCCTGAACATCTGTCTCCACAGAAATCGGCAACAACGTAGCTGGATTCAACGTGTTGCATCGCTTTATATGCACATGACTCGCCAAAAGTGTCAACTCGTAACCTGACAATCGAGCACTAGTTAAGTGCTGTGTCTTGGTCCTGTTTAACAAAGTATCCACTACATGTGGAACCATCACAATCAACATATTATCCATTACCAAACCAGCAGACTGTCGAATAGAAACAGCTGCTACCGCTGTAGCTCTCAAACAACTCGGCAACGCTCTAGCTACCGGATCCAAAGTCGACGAGAAATACCCACATGGACGTTGTTTATCGCCGAATTGTTGAGTCAGGACTGACAATGCACATCCCACTCTCTCGTGAACATAGAGTGTAAAAGGCTTACCGTAGTCGGAAGTACCCAACACAGGAGCCGAATACAACGCATCACGCAATTCAGAAAAACTCTTCTGGCATTCGTCAGTCCAAGGAAGAGGATTCGGAGTATCCTTAACAGTAAGTGCTAACAGAGGTTTCGCAAACAGCGAAAAATTTGGAATCCATTGCCTACAGTACGAAGTATTACCCAAGAAAGCATGCATTTCTCTCTGTGTAGTTGGCACACTCATTTTCGCAATCGCTTGAATTCGTTCTGGGGTCAATCTTCTTCCCTCCTTCGATAAGAGATGACCTAAGTAGGTCACTTCTTGTCGACAATACTGCAACTTTGAAAATTACACTTTATGATGGAGGTCAGACAAATGTCGCAACAACGAAAGAGTAGCTTCTTTACAAATCTCCTCATTATCAGCATCAACTAGCAAATCGTCGACATACCGAATAAGAGCAGCACCATCAGGTAAGACAATCGTATCAAGCTGTGTTTTCAAAGCTTGCCTATAGATGGATGGACTTTCACAATAGCCTTGAGGAGTGCGCTTAAACCGAAAACTTCGGCCTCCTAAAGAGAAGCCAAAAATATCTCTACTCTCCTCGGCAATCGGGATGCTGAAGAAAGCATTCTTCAGATCAATCACCGAAAACCAGGTAGCAGAAGCAGGAATCATAGTCAGTAAAGCAGTAATGTCTGGAACTATCGGAAACTGTGGAACGGCGATCTTGTTTACTTCGCGAAGTTCGATCACAAATCTATACACAGGCGGTTGCGAGGAATCAGTACGTTTCAGAACAGGCAAAACCGGACTATTGCACACATTACCTCTCGTCTCTTCGATCACACCTTTCTCAATCAGATCATAAATGCTCTTTCACCATCACTAGAAATCCGATATTGGGGAATACGTGGCAATCTAGCAATAGCTTTCAGCGTCACAACATATGGTGGAATCTCCAAAAGACCCACGTCATTAGGACCAGTAGCCCAAAGAGTATCAGGGAGAGAACACAATTCCAATGGGAGTCGATCTTTAGACAAATACATCGGAGAGATCACTCTATTACCCAATGTAAGCTGTACTCCTGAAGGGGAACAATGCAATGTCGCATACAATCTCTTCAGCAAATCCAATCCCAACAAATTCTCACCACAACCTGTCGTTAGAATGAGGGGTGCTTCAAGTTCACAAGATCCAACAGAAAGAGACAAAGGACTAGAAACTGGATTACGAACTGGGGCGCCAGAAAAACCTACCAAAACATTCGTCAAGCCAGACAAAGGTGCGCCAGGGAGTTTAGAGTGCATGATAGAACTCTTTGCAGCACCAGTATCCAACAGAAAAGGCTCTGACAAACCTGATGTAATCACTTCAACATAAGGTTCATTCTGATCTACTGGAACTGACACAATTCCCTCTCTTTGTCTATAGCTGTCCTAGCAATCATTACTGTCAACATTCTAACTCTCAACATAGTAGTCGTCAGCATAGTACTGAGTCGACCTACCAGACGCAACATTCTGTTGATCAAAACAATTCATCGTATTCTGTGGAGGAAAAGAACGTGCATTCTGGGGGAACACACCACGTCCTCTACCTCTAGGAGCTTGCTGAACACCTCGACCTCTCACACCAGAAGCACCATTCGTGCGCTGCAACAGAACCGGACAACTATTCTTGAAGTGGCCCTCTTCTTTACAATACGCACACTGATTAGGGCCTACAAGAAAACGCTGTTGAGAAGGCTCGGACCTTTGAGATCCTCTCTGAAACTGCTGAGGTTGCTGATATTCACGCTGATTATTACGAGGTGGATCCGCCTGTTGCAAAAGAACCTTCGTTTTTAAATCCTTAGTCTTTCTGTCGGCTTTATCTTTCTCATCTTTATCCCTATTCTCGTAATATTGTGCAGTAGCCAATATCTGCGCAGACGAAGAAACAGCTCATGAACTCTCTGAATCCTTTAACTTATTACACAACTCGGGAAGCAAGTTATGCACAAACATATCTACGAACAACCGTTGGCCACCTTTCATACTCATATCTTGACCACTGTGGTCTATAAAAGTTTCTTCAAACCTAGTGAAGAAATCCGACACACTTTCATCTTTCTTCTGCTTGCATACGGACAACTTATCCCAATTCACTCGCATAGCAGGCATTAAAGTTTTCATATAATTATTTATCCTACCAGGGAGTTCTGCAACTAAAGCTTCAGGTTTAGCTCCTCCACCTTGAAGACCATCTGCAGCAGCAATGTTAGCCCATGTATCACCTAACTCTTGCGCATGATTCTCGTGATGAATCTTCGCCCATAAAGGTTGAGGAACCACATTACCAAACAACATATCTATATCGGCTAAGTTCATAATGCATGATTCAGCTGTCTGTAACAACTCCTTATAGTACCCTGCAGGATTCTTTCGGGGATCAGGTAACGTCTGCTTAAGGGCCAAAACTTCAACTCGTTTCCACGGAGCATGTACCCAAACACGCTGAAAATGAGCTTCTACAGCTGCAATACCATTGTTAACATCGGCCTGAACTGCATCTTTCCATACCGGAGGAACCTCTCTCATTGCATACTGTCGCGCTTTTCTCCTAACAGAAGAATCAGGTTCAAACAATGACTGAGAAGGACGCTCATTCCTAAACGAAAGCAACGTCGCAACTGCTTTTTCAACATCAAGACCCACTATCGTTCCTTTTGCAAACTCGGACTGTACACGGAACAACACTGATGGAGTCTGTCCCAACTCACCATCATCCCATTCCTCACGGAGGAAAGTAAACATCATGTCGAAGACATACCTCTGCTTTGGTGCTTCCCATTGACGGAAGACATCCATAATAGACTCTAAATCATATCTCGAAGAATTAGCAATCCACTTGCGCGCCAAATGATCCAACACTGCCCGCTCTTCGGGACCAGGCAACTGGCTACGCAACTGTTTGCGCAATTAAGCAGGGGTCATACTCAGTGACCCAAAGAAAGGAGACAAAAGACCAGTAACAGTAACAGTCATTCTCTGTCGAACAGAAGGAGAAGCTGCCATAAGGACAGGAGGCAAAGCAGGTTGGGACAAAGCATACGTAGAAGTAGTAGCAGAAGGAATATCAGAAGAAGTAGCAAATACAGGAGAAAAAGTTGTAGAAATTGGAGTCGGATCTGTTAGCAAAGTCGGCGGCCCTAGAGAAGGCTGCGCCACAGAAAGAGTAACCAACTGAAGAGGAGCTGGCGGTTGAACAACAACAGGAGGCAAAGCAACTGGAGGTTGCGCAACTAAAGGTTGCGGAGGTGCTGTAGCACTCTGCACATAAGGGGGTGGAGAACTCAACAAATGTGACATCAAAGGATCCTGTTCAGGGTCCTTCGTTGCACCCTGTTGAAGAGGTGACAAAGCTGGATAACATTTATCGATGGCCATTTTACGTTGCCTATGCAACTGCTCACTCGCTTGTTCTTCTTCATTATCTTTAAACTGTATAGCAGCCTGCATTATCGATATACCCTTCTCTCTTTTATTCCTCTTCGCTGGTTTAATTTCTCTCTGTTTGGCTTCCTTTCGCCAGAGGCGGAAAGAGTCAAACATCGCCGGCCGGGCTTTCTTCTTAAATAGTTTAACTTCCAGATTATCTAAAATCTCTGTGTCATAGCTACCATGTTGGGGCCATTTTAAAACACCATCTTTCCTTGTGTATCGGACCCACAACGCATTATACGTAATGGGGCCCACACCATGTTTAGAATAGAGCTCATAGTTCGGAGTTCCAACCGGAGGTATCGGACACGAATCCTCCAATTGGGAATCCCTATTACAACCACAACAAAATATCTTTCCAAGTTTGCTAAGACCAGGCATCTTCGCTCACTTATCTAGCTTCAAACTTCAAGAGATTACCAAACTCGATAGTCTTGCAAATATACGAGTCCCTCGGCTTTGGCACTTGCAATTTCCAAATCTAAGATCCCAAAGGATACCCAAAAACTAAGGACTGGTAGACACTCCACTCATACTTAACTGAGGTATCGATCACGTCACCAGAAGACCCGTCTATCGTCTTGCTCTACAAATCGTCAAAAGGGTCCAAGACAGGGTGACAGTCAGGGCAGCAGTCCTTCATAGCCGTCGGAAAGCGGGGAACCTCGCAGTAAAAACCTTCGGACCACGACGACATACAGGGGTCGATGAAGTGGTTGGCCTTCCTCCAGAATTTTCTCACCTAGCTCCTCAAGATCTTCAGGCTTGGACCGGTACCACTGAAGTCGCCCTACGTTGGGCGCCAACTGAAAAACCGAGTTTTAGAACCCAGCGGCGACAGGGGCACGCCCAATGTCTTCGGGTTCACCTGTCTTAGAATACAGAGACACGGGATACTTCTCGGTGACGTCAAAGATCAAATTTATTGGCTGCAACCAGGAACAGAAATCTACGAAGTACGACACAAGTAGGTTCGCTAGAGACTGCTCAATTTACGTATTGCGAGACATCGTCTTTTATGCCAAAAATCACATTCCTGACAAACACCCATTATTTACGAATTGTCCAATCATAGGTAACATTGCAAAAAGGTATCGCATGACGACAATCCCACTTTTCAGTTGTCCAGCCCACCATCAATTACACGGGAAAACCCAACATGCGTGCTCAGACAGGCCAGACAAACCCATAATAAAAAGACCACAACCCAAACCATAAACAGGCCATAAAAGAAGGAACAGAAACAGATGTGAAGCAAGATAAAGGGATGTGTGCGTGTACAATAAGCTCAACAGTGTCCTGCTCTTTGATCTCTATCTCGACCAGCTACCGGACAAGGAACTGGTTTAGCAAGGTTAGCTTCAGGCAACGGGGTCAGTTTGCTCAGGTCATCTAAAAGTCAGCTAAAGGTGTACGTGTACCAAGGACTCGTTCGGCCGTAGTCATCGGCCTATGTGAGGGCAACCACAAAATGGCTGCCGTACACAAAATGGAACCCGAGGGTTCAGAACGAAATCCCTAAATACGTAGTGAATCCATCGATCGAACATGACGAAAACACTTGTACTTGCGGCACTCACTATTTACGGTTCGCTACTATCAAATTCGTAACGATATCATGACCTTTATGAAACAGGTTCAGAATTCACGCAACCTCACCATGCAGTCCAATTCAGAAATACATGCTTGCCTGTGCCGCGCGCTTCTTGTTCTTTGGTGGCATTTGGAAATTAAAAACAACAACGGGGGTGAATTGAAAGCAACTAAGGAAGGGTGGGAGAGAACTGAAAGCAACATTGGGAGGATGAGGGAAACTGAAATTAGGGAATGGGCAGATGGTGGAGGGTTATGAAACAACAATAGGAGGGTGGGAAGGGTTGAAAGCATGGTTCCCACAACTAAAGTTTTCAGCCTGCAGCAGATCACACGTCCATCAATGTAAACTTGTGATTCGCAAATAGTGCGTTAGCAATTACAGTCAGGGCCGGCTTTAGGGCAGTGCGACTGGTGCAGCCACATTGGGCGCTGACCTGTGGAGGGGGCACTGACCTCGGGGGGAGGGAACTGTGTTGAGCAATAACTTATGTTTTGAGAGATGAGGGGCACTTGCCAATGGCAGTGAGAGAATGCGAGGAGGCGGTCATGAGGTGTGGGAGAGCCAAAATTGATTGTTGCACCGGGTGCCACCAGCGCTAAAGCCGGCCCTGATTACAGCAGATCACACGTGCATCAGGGCAATCATTTGATTAGCAGATAGTGCGTTAGTAATTAGTGCACGGTATATATTATTAACAAAGATGGATGCAATACGACATATAACCTTTTAAAATGTTGCAGACTACTTATGGAAATCTTCATACAAAACTGTGCCTACCAAGTGTTGATATTTATCTACAGCACACGGAATCAGATTTGTTGGTGCTCTCAAAATCCATTAATACCGCACCCATAAGCGATTTACTAAAAGCATGCACAAAGGCAGTTACCTGTTCAGCAGATATGCGATGTTATATTTAGGATACAGCTAAGTTATAGCATTTTTCTGCAGATTACAAAACTTCAACTTTGAGAAGGTACATGTGCATCACAATAAAGCTACGTGGTTAATATAAAAGGATCACAAACAATTTAAATGAAAACAAACAAATGTGAGTTTCAAACCATAAAGCCAATGGTAAGCAATGGGAAGAAGGCATTATAATAAAACTATGCGGTTAATATAAAAAGATCACAACCAATTTAAATTAAAGCAAGCAAATGTGAGTTACAAACCATAAAGCCAATGGTAAGCAAAAGGCAGAAGGTATTCCTAGGATAGCTCTCTGAATGTCCCCAAGATGGTTTTAGCAAACCAGACAGCTGCTCTGTCTGGTAGGCTTGACTTAAAAAGGGTGTGGAAGACTGAAGTAGAAAAGAAGGCTAGGTGGGTGAAAGAAATAGAGATGGAGATGAGAGATAAGTGAGCCAGAGGGAGTGAAGAGAATCAGGCACATCAGCTGATTAAGAAACCCTGTTTAAGGATTCATGAACAAATGGTTCTGAAGGAAAAAAATATTTTCTTCGGAAATTCTTACTGTTTTTAAAAAGACCTGACACATATAAATTAGCTCCTCTATTGTACAGCGAGAACGTGGGATCATGTGACTCAAAGCACCCAAGGCCGAAGTAGGCATGGATTAAATATCCAACAAATGGAGCCTTTCAGCTGTCGGATGGAAAGTAGACTTGCCAATGAACAGCGACAAAGAGTAAACGGAATAAGTGTAATGTGATGACATATCAAAACTGTGCAAAAGGTGCAGAGTAGTGACCCAAACATACCCTGATGTATGAAATAGGAGACAAAACGCTATGTCCCAACCTCGCAAGAAAAAGCGTGTCAGAAACCCAATTGTTGTTTCCACTCCTGATTTTCTCTATCTCCTGGCTGTTTTAGAGGTGCTGAAACTAACAACAAAAAGATAAAGGCAAATAAGCCACGTGTGCTTCCTGTGGTATCGGTCTAGTGTTCAGAATGACCGGAACCGGAAGGGGTGTAGCGGAAGTTGAGGCGGCCATTTTATTCTGGCGCCAACCGCACAGAGTTTAGACGTGGTCCCGGCGCTCCGGGGAATAAACCAAAGTTAACTTACATAAGTCTCCTGTCGTTCATGAATTCTACTTCATTACAATGGCGCGCTTCAACGCTAATACTACATGGGAGTGAACTTGTGAGAGAAGGTGGGACATGTACCGGCCATTAGCCATTTGCAGGCTACATTTTTTAAACAAAGCTCGAAAAGCCAACCCAAAGCATGGGAGAAGTCAGACCCTACAAAGTACAGACAACAGAATGCCTAACATCGCAAGCGCTGTCTAGGCTTGACCAAAAAAAACAGTGTCCTAAGGCTCAGCGCGAAAGCTCTTAATTGTGACCCATTTTAAACAGTGTTTATAATGGGCCACAATTGAGAGCTCTGGAGTTAAGGTTGTAGGCAGTTCGAGTTTCTCACAGTGCCCCACAGTGCCTGTGGGGGAGTCAATCAAAAGTTTATTAAAATAAACAAAGATTTACCTACCCACTGTTCGTCTTGGCAGCCAGTGGCTCCTCCAGCACAGAAAGCAGGCTCCCAGAGCCTCGTCCAACTCCCCTGCTTCAATCCTGGCGCTGCTGGTCCATGCCACTCAGACATGTGCCTGCTCATCCTTTGAGCAATCTTCACATAAATATCCTCTTGGCCCATTTTCCTACCTTCGCCAATGCTTCCCTCCTTTTTCGGGTGAAAAGTGCTACGCAAACAAATGATGGACGGAATGCTGAAATAAGTCATACATTCACCCCCAGTCAAGAGATCTGGGTTAAATCCATCGTTCTTTTCTTCACCATAACACCCCAGTTTAGACCCAGCCATATGCAAATATTGACCCTGTGCCTCATGGGAACTGTCCAGATCGAAACTGCCAAGCCAGGTCCTCCCTGGACCGGAAACAAGCATCCTGGGACCGGTTTCTGGGTATTACCCTTCATCAGCCAGGCTAGCTTGAATCTTTTTGCATTTGTCCCTCCTTTTTCTGTCTCCTTTCTATAATTATCCTCTTTTCTGTGTGCCTTCTTAACTGACCTCATCTTAATATCAATTCCTGACTTCTCTTCTTTCGTCTCCCTTCCCTTCCTTTTTTTCTAACTGCTTTTCTTTACCTTCACTGGCGTCCTCTCTTTTCCCCCTTTTTTCCAAGTTCCTACTTTTTTCACCTCCTTTTCTTTATTAGCTACCGTCTTTTCTGCGTTTCTTGTGACAAGCGCTGTGCACACAGCCTTAATGCATGCCTTCCTCTCTTGTTGTCTGTAGCCTGTCTGTCTGCTCTATGTGACAGTCTCCCACATGCCGCCAAGAACAGTCACCAGAGCTAGTCCCCACGGGAGGAATTATGAAGGAAGCGCTTTCAGTGAGTTGGGGCCCTGTCTGCTCTGTGATAAACAAGCACTGGCGTTGCCAATAGGTTTCGCATTTGGAAAGTTGGAGCTATTGGTTTTGTAAATTACATTTTATATTTATATATCGTTATTGGCATTGTCAATAACAATATATAAATATAAAATGTCATTTACAAAACCAATAGCTCCAACTTTCCAAATGCGAAACCTATTGGCAACGCCAGTGCTTGTTTAGATTTGTCGAGCCCTGGGGGTGCATCAGAGGTGCGAGTGCACAGGGGGCGCTATGGATATTGGGGTAACTCTGGCAGCGTGAAGCAGATGGGTCGTATAGGGC
Organism: Lissotriton vulgaris; assembly: GCF_964263255.1. Lineage (NCBI taxonomy): Eukaryota > Metazoa > Chordata > Amphibia > Caudata > Salamandridae > Lissotriton > Lissotriton vulgaris. The sequence goes on along the minus strand of NC_141687.1, from coordinate 648,756,140 downwards.
TGGATGGTGCCAGGCTCAGTGGATATCTGGGACCCCTGTGGTGGCCGGAAGTAGCAGTGCGCTGTGAATACAGCAGGCGGCTCGGGTTACTGTGTCACACGGCTCACTGTTAGAAAACTGGCTACTTGGAACACTTTGAGTCACTGAACTAGTTTTGGGAGACCAGGACAGAACAGCGGCACTTTAAACCGACAGAACGACCATCCACCGAATCCGGACTCATGTGTCAACCAGATGCAAGATTCACCCTCTGTCCTTGCGCCCAGGTGTCTGTGCTAACAACCCCACCCCCCCTTCACCCAAACACAGCATGAAAGGACACAACTCACAATCTGAACAGTAAAGGGGCCGCGCCTACCTTAGAGGGGGTGGAAGAAAACCAACTAAATCGCCCTATCAGAAAACAATTGCATTTGTAATTTTTCCCCGTAGAAATTGGCGGGTCTAGAACATTGGGCTCAGATACAAGCAAAAAGAAAATACCAGCTGGGAAATACAAGCAAATGACGTCACATCATAAATGACACGAGTGAAGGAGACAAGAATAGATGAACCGGGATGAAAGAAGAAAGTAGGGGTGAAGGTGGGTGGAAGGAATGTAGGGGAGGTAGGCAGGAATAAACAAGCGCAGCCGAAGCGGACCGCGTTTGTGCAACTATTTAAATAAATACATAAATAAGCACGACCGAAGCGGACCGCGCTTGTGCAATTAAGTAAATTACCCTCCTACGTCACGGGAACAAACATGGTGTTGGCCCAAACGTACAAAAATGAGAATTTTTAAAAACACAACAGTAAAAATACCATAAGTCTGACAAGCTGCATGTCGCGTGTAAGGCACCAGTTCTATATTGTATGTAAAATAATTTACCCCAAAAAATCCAATCACAGCTACCTCAATATAAGCAAATATTGTGAAACGCTTAAACCACACATGCAATAAAGCAAAAGAACGCAATTCTAGGCACAGGGGGTGGGAGGGTCTGGTGGGGGGGCGGGAATGCGAGCAGCGAGGGGAGGAGAAGTGTGGCAGGCGGATTAGGGAGATGCGCGTGCTTGTGTGGTCACGTGACCCGCTTTTGTGGTCACGTGACTCACATGCACTGTGGAAAAACCGCAGTGGTTTGACGAGTCGATAGAGCACTTGAATTTTCGCCTATTACATTCGCAAGCGAATGATAATAAGCGAAACCTAAAAACTGACTTTGAAAGGGTCCCTATTAGATGCCTACATCAACTTAGCATTAACCTTACAGGCACACCTATCTATGTATTGAGTCTCTCCTTGCATTTCAAGTTTTACTTCTTCTTGCATGCCCTAAGAGTATTTGCTTTTTTCAAACTATATGCTCATCCAATCCTTGGCCTCTTTGTAGAGCACAAAGAGGTTATGTATGTGCCAATTGTAACGACCATTTAATATGATATTGTGTGAAGGCTGTACACTGTTATTGAAATATTGACAGCGCCCCAGGAAAATTAAATCCTGCGTTTACAGGTGAACACAGGTGAGTCTGTTTGTGGATGAAAATGTGGGTATTGTAAAGAGGAGGGGAAACGAAGTACGCGCAGGACAACCGAGTGAAAAGACTATTATGCAGTGGATGGATGACATAAAAGATATGCAGATGAAGGATCTCTGGCATATGTGGGGAGTCAAAGGGTGTATACGATTAACAGAAGAAGACTTTATATGAAAAAAGTTTGAAGGGATAACAGAAGTAATTGAGATACTTCCAAGACCATTCCCCTCTCTACACACCTCAGTGTTATATATTTAGTCTTATATTTTCTAAATTGGAACATTTTCAATTCTAATCATTCACAACAATGTCATTGTTGCTTCTCATTTATCAGATACTGCTAACAAACACTGGCAAAGCCAAAAGGTCCAGCTCACTTTAGGCATATGATTGTTATGTGATATGTCTGGATGTAAAACAGATAACTCACAGCACAAAGAGGCATCCAATTACTGCTCAGGTGCCACACTGTGTGAAGCCAAGGATTTCAGTTCACACGATTTACACCAAAACCTTTTTACATAAGCCACACCTCTTAGCAAGGATTCCTAGTTATGATTGGGTCGACTCCTCGAAGATACCTTCCACACCTCTGCCATCCCAACTAATGCATTCTATGTAGGTGAGAGAGAAGAAGTGTATGGGGAGAAAAGCTAAACAGGAGGATGTAAATGAGAGAAGTGAGGGATTGAGAGAGGGAAAAGAGGAAAAGCGGTGGAATGATTAACCCAGAACTCATAAGCAGAGGCGTAGCTTCGGGCAGCAGTGCAGCAGCTCTGGTGCCCAGAGGAGTGAGTTACCCATTACCTGAACTATGGCTATCTGTTAATGTGGAGCCAGCAGTCAAGTGGGCCGATATCATTGTCTTTGCTTGCATTTGAGCCAATAACACCCACTGACTTGAGATGTGCGTGCTTTCATCCTCTGGGTGCGTGACAGCAACTGAAAGGCTGGGCAGGAGCCAAAGCACACAGTCTAAAGGGGGCATAGTTCACTGTTATTAAGATAGAGGAAACAATTGGAGGCAATAATAGTGTTCTGTCTTATGCAACAGGAATTATGATTTTATTTGTCACTTTATGGAAAGGTCACAGATTACCTCAAACACTGAGTTAATGTGTTAAAAAACACATCTTTGACTACCAGTGAGACTTACAGGCACATTGCCCGAACACCTTTCTAATGAACACAGTTGAAAAAGTCACGATAAAGGGTGTTCCCGTAGTATGGTGGCTTGAATTAACATTCGGAATGTTATCAGTGGAAAGAAAGTTTGAATTTCTATTAATAGTAAGAACCTAGAAAAAAGTAGAACCAACTTAATTAATCTGGGGAATGAAGGAGAGACGGGGCGTTAACAATTATGTCCAGGTTGTTCACTCTGGTGAAGGGACAGTGCCAACGTGCCATGCCACTGTGCAGTATTTCAGATGGATGGGCGACCGCATTGTTTCGCTGCTTCATCAGAGTTCAGTTTAAAAGGAAAAATGCAAGATATTCAGTTGGTTTCCTAAATTAGACAGGACTGTAAAAGAGCTGTGGTACCTGCATGGGCCCACAGCAATATATGAGTAGCTTGGTGTCATCGACACTGGCATAGAAACAGCTTTTGTTCAGATTTTTTCACGAGCTACATAAGTGCTAAAAAGCATAGGGTTCAGTGGTGAGTCCTGTGTGACACAAGAGACTAAGGATCAGAATTCTTACTGGAATACGGGACGGGAGACTGCCAGGGACATACCAGACTAAAAAGATGAATTGCTGAATCCAAAATGTGGTATTTGTTGGTCAATAGTGTCAAAGACACCACCACACGCATTAGTACCCAAGACGGCAGCGATGAAGAGAGGGAGCCCCGGGCAAGGTAAGTGCCTTTTAATTCTTTCTAACATTTAAATTAAAGTATTTAGGGAGGGCGGGAGGGAGGCGGGTGGCGGCCAGCTACGCACCGTCTGCGGAGCGTGCGTAGTGCCGAATTCTACACCTGCTACGCAAAATGCGTAGAAGCCGGCACTACGCACACTCCGTGCACGGAGCGTAGCTGCCCGCCCACCCTTAATATATATATATATATATATATCAATCTGTCTTGAAGACTGAGTGGATGTATAAGTGTCTGAATGGAGGATTTAGTAGCAATGTGATTGACTGTCTAAGTGCTAATTTAAAGTGTCTCACTAAATATATGGGATAGTGATTAAACTGTGTGAATACCAGTATCACTCTATCTCTTGTTGTGTAAACTACTACATAAGTTGGTTACTAGCTATGTGAAAGTCTATATTAGTTATTAATTGGTTAAGTGAGTATTTGTATGGGATAGTGAATGAATGTGTGTCGTTGGGTGGGAGGTGTGTGACTGTCCAAAGATGTGTCAATAGTTGATTTAGTAGGTATATGAGGTTAAGACTGTATGTGGAAACAGTTGTTTGGGTGAGTGAATCTCTTTATGGGTGTGTTGGTGAGTAAATATATTTCTCAACGATACATGTCCAACAAACTAGAAATATAAAGGGCAGTGTATGTGACCGTTGTTGTATATAAATAAGTATACATACGACTCAGTGATTGTATGAGTGACGTATGCATAACTGTATACTTGTAATAGTGATTTTATAACACACTAAGTATGACTTACTATCTATATGAATAAATAAAGTGGTGTTTGTGTAAGTGTGTAGCTTAGTAAATATAAGTATGATCAATTGTTTGCATAAGTGAGTAGAAAGTCTGCATAAGTGAATAGGATGTGTGCTGGTGTGTAATGTTGATGTAGATGTATAAATATATTTAATAGTGTTCTATTGATCTTTGTTAGCATGTATGAGTGAATCTATAGGTAATTGTTTAGTTGTGTGTGTAGATTTAGGAATCACTGAGTGGGTTTTTAGAAACTTGTATTGGTGTGTTAATGGTTTCAAATATGGTACTCCATATTTTATAATAAGTGTTGAAAGGTTGTACTAGTGTATGGTAAGATGTATCAGATTGTCACGTGGATGATGACATCAGTGATGTCATCAGTGATGTCACTGACCATGTCATGAATGATGTATTATGTGACATCATCTGGAGTGGATTGCGGGCGAGCAAGTTATAGTTAGTACAACTAACTATAACACAGGAATTTCAATGGTTTTGTATGAGTGAAATGTCCAACTAACTATAACACCCCTAATACCTATGTTTTTTCCAGTGAATTTCTAAGTTTTTTTTAAATGCTAATTCCTAACTATAACAATACAGAACCAAACTAATAAAAGTTCTTTCAAAACACTGTGCAAACAACCCCTAAGCCAGCTGTTGGATGGCGTATCTGTGCTAAAGATCAAAAAGATTGTTGAATAACGTGGGGGGTGCACAGTTTACAAAGTCCAAAAAGTCAGAGTGATGTGGTAAAGTCACTTCTTTATTAGAAAAAATGATGTTGATCTTTTAAAAACCATGCAGAACACGATATCAGCCAACGCGTTTCGCTCTCAAACATGAGAGCTTCCTCAGGGCAAAATAATAACAATCGGTCTGATCAAGGTTCACTAGTCCTTAGCGAAGTATGAGGATACGGTTATTAATTTCAGTCGTAGATCGGGCAGAAAGTGAGTCGCAGTAGACAGAATGCTCCTGGGTATTTAAATGTCACGTTCCCTTCCCGGAGGTGCCAAAGGGTAGTGGGTAGGCTGCTTGACAATACTGAGGGTCCCTGGGGGCCAACTAGGCCACCAGTTACCTCCAGTAAGCGCCACAGAGCTGCGTTGCAGAGAGGTGTAAAAAGGGGCGTGGCCTCAGAACACCTCTCTGCAACATAGCTCCCTGGGGCGTACTGGAGGTACCTAGTGGGCTAGCTGGCCCCCAGGGACACCCAGTATTCAAGGGGAATTTGTTACCCCTCTGCAAACGCGCCATGGTGGAACTGTCATCCGAAATATCAATAGGAGATTTCTTACAAAATGTATTTAGTTGGAAGTATTTGATAAGTTTGATTTTGCGGATGAATTTAAAAACATCTATGCGAGTCTGGTTGTATGAAAATCTGTTTTTTGGACAAAATGTGAGTCCCAAAGATAAAAGTTGCTCCTCAGACTTAGTAAGTGTCACGTCTGTCTGGTTAACAACTGTGTTTTCCACTGATGCTGTTATTTTCTCCAACTCCTCTTTGCGTTGCCTCGCAATGAACCTCTGTTTGAACCTGCGTTTTCTGTCACGCCTGCGTTTATTGATGGATTTCCTTGCTTTGGCTGAGGTTTGCGGGGGCGCAGGAGTACCTCCGGTCCTCGCTCACAAAATTCAGTTCGTCTACCAGGGAGAAGTTTGCCAAGCCAGCCAACCCTGGTAGTGATGTTCCTGGTCTGCTGTCTTCAGAATCACTATTAGAGATTAACGAGGCAGCATCAGTTTCACACTCTGCGGAAAACATTGCACTGGCCGCTTCTGTTGGATTGGTGGATTTATTGTTATTGCCTGTCAGTGCTTTGCGCTTGTAATTATCGTATTTCCGCGTGAACGTGAAGATTTTGCCCGTGGCATAGTCATCTCTATATATAAATTCCACCAAAGAAATTGCCTGCTATGGAGGGAGCGACACGACAGGTGAGTCTTTGCCATCAATATTTATTCCAGGGTACAGCGAGGAAATAGCCTTGGATCACATACGTATTGTCCAGTTTCACCTGACGCGTTTCGTGCGAAGTTGCACTTCCACAAAGGCACCTGGAAAAGCAAATGACACGGCGTCAGTACCGCTATTTCAGCAAAACATCCGGCCATGATGGGCGTGGTCTCTCTAGGCCTTCTGGATGTTGTAGTTCATTGTTTTACTCAAGTGAGCTGCTGTGCCACTGCTTAAATGTCAATTGTATAAAAAGCCCCTGTGGGTTGCGATACAGGGCGTGGGTCCTCGCTTGCACAGTGATTCCTACAACAACCGGCACCTGTCCCATCAGCAGCGGCGTCGGTTGGCGTCACTGCAGGATGCCGAAAACAGCAGCGGGGCTCTCTCCGCGGCCCACGCTGAGCCGCACATATTCCACCAAAGAAATTGCCTGCTATGGAGGCAGCCACACGACAAGTGAGTCTTTGCCATCAATATTTATTGCAGGGTATAGCGAGGAAATAGCCTTGGATCACATAAGTGTTGTCCAGTTTCACCTGACGCATTTCGTGCGAAGTTGCACTTCCTCAAAGGCACCTGGAAAAGCAAATGACACTGCATCAGTACCGCTATTTCAGCTAAACATCTGGCCATGATGGGCATGGCCTCTCTAGGTCTTCTGGACGTTGTAGTTCATTGTTTTACTCAAGTGAGCTGCAGTGCCACTGCTTAAATGATAATTGTATAAAAAGCCCCTGTGGGTTGCGATACAGGGCTTGGGTCCTCGCTTGCACAGTGATTCCTACAACAACCGGCACCTGTCCCATCAGCAGCGGCGTCGATTGGCGTAGCTGCAGGATGCCGAAAACAGCAGCGGCGCTCTCTCCGCGGCTCAGGCTGAGTCGCACATATTCCACCAAAGAAATTGCCTGCTATGGAGTGAGCCACACGACCGGTGAGTCTTTGCCATCAATATTTATTGCAGGGTACAGTGAGGAAATAGCCTTGGATCACATAATTATTGTCCAATTTCACCTGACGCGTTTCGTGTGAAGTTGCACTTCCTCAAAGGCACCTCGAAAAGAAAATGACAATGCATCAGTACTGCTTTTTCAGCAAAACATCCGGCCATGATGGGCATGGCCTCTCTAGGTTGCTGCCGAAAGTGCCTCACAATTGACTTTGATTTCAGAGCCCCTGAGGAAGTGTGTTTTACATGAAACGCGTTGGGAAGGAATTGATTGTTTGTTGGGCTGCTTCGGGGTCCCGTGTTGCTGTCTACAAAAAAGAAAATGTGGCGAATTTTTACCTGTTTAAGTGGCGTCCTCCACAGCAGGCAGACTTTTGTCTATAATGTTAACGGCTTTGCCTGAGCCTCGGAAGACGCTCCGGTGCTGTATATAGATATATAGATATATAGATATATAGATATATATCTATATATATATCTATATATATATATAGATATATATCTATATATATCTATATATATATATATAAATATATATACGTAGACATATAGATATATCTATCTATATATGCCTGTGATGTTTTGTGCTGAAACCCTTACCTGTGTGACTTGACTTCTTGTTAAGGGCAACCTTGTGGATATATATATATATATATATATATATATATATATATATATATATATATATATATATATATATATATATATATATATATATATATATATATATATATATCCACAAGGTTGCCCTTAAGAAGAAGTCACACAGGTAAGGGTTTCAGCACAAAACATCACAGGCAGCATAGACTGCAGCACGCAGCAGGCATCTCAAAAGCCAAACGCGTTTCAAGCAACTGGTGTGCTCTTGATCACTGGCAGTATGGACAGGAGGCAGTTTGATTCGAAACAATGCTTTATTGCCAATAAGAGTCCCGCCCCTGTGGGCGCAGGCATTGTGGTACTGGTAGTCCATACATATGTGCCCCCAGACTCGGCGTTTCTCGTACCTCGTGGAAACTTGAGCCAAATGTCCATTAAATATAATATCCTGTTAGGTGAGAGTTCTGCAAACTTGGTGCAATTTCTGCCAATATTTTCCTGTGACTGAGGCCCCCCTGCCTTCCAGCGAACGTCGGCATATCCCGGCACTCAGGAACCGCTGTAGCAAGCGGCAGGACCTCTTCGCGACCGGGCTGGCCGCTTAATTTCAATCCACAAGGTTGCCCTTAAGAAGAAGTCACACAGGGTCTACCCGAAAGCCTAAAAATAAAAAACGTTCATGAAATGTGGCCACGGCACCAGTGGATTTATTTATTTTCCTTAAATTGGGTTACGTTGGAATATATATATATATATATATATATATATATATATATATATATATATATATATATATATATATATATATATATATATATTACCTACTGGCGGTCGCCAGTAGGTAGTTATAGTTAGGATTTTTTTCAATGTTAAATCTCAAAATTCTATTTGGAATAACTTTGGCACCGGTTGACGAATCTGCCTGAAAATTTCCTGAAAATGGCCTCGTCGAGCTCCGATCCTTCCTTGAAAGTTTGGGGGGGATACGTCAAGCGGGGGCCGAGATAAAAGGGGGGTCCCAAAACGCGTTTTCCCCATGTTAATTTCCATAGGGCGGTCGATTTCACTTTTAACCCGAACGGCTGAATGGATTTCCACCAAATTTGGCAAAATTGTAGGGATTGGTAGCCTGATGTGCCTTTGCTATGTCTCAAGATATGTGCTGCAGTGGATTTTGAGTAATGTAGGTTCAAAAAAATATATATATCTATAGCAGCGCACCGGTGCGCGCACCAGGGAGCGCTCCGGGCGCGTGACGCGAGGTGCGCATGGAAAGCTGATTGGCTCTCGGGTGTCTGTAAACATTCGAAACAGTCCAGAGCGGCCGCCATCTTGTGTCTCGGTAAAATCGAGACATAAGAGGTGGCTAAAACAAAGGGGGAACTGACCATAAGGCGTCAGGGATAGACCCCTTTGACCCCCTAGGTTTGATGTGGGGGCTATAAAAGGGCCCCGCGGGGCATTTAAAATATTTTTTTTTTTTCGTTTTGCGCGGGGGAAGCGCCCGGTGCGCGCACCGGGGAGCGGACCGGGGAGCGTACTATGAGGAAAAAAGAAGACAGAGTTTTTAAAAAATGAAGCCTTTTTTTAGAAATTGGAGGTAGTTCTAAAAAGAACTTTTTTTTTTCTTCTTTTTGTTGTTTTATATTTTTTTGTGTTTTTTGAACTTTTTGAACTTTTTTTGGCTTTTCAAAACAGTTTTATATTTTTTTTGTATTTTTTTAGGGGGAGAAACAAAAAAAGGGAATTGAAAGTGGCTCAACTGGAGCAAAAAAACAAAAAACCCAAAAAATGATTTCTTTTTGGGGCACTTGTGATTATCACCTGCAAGGACGATGAGCTTAACGCTTTTTTCGCCATAGGCGATAAGCTTGCCACATGCAGAACAAGTGATTTTAAAATCAGCAAATCTCGGCTGAATGCAAGGCATCACCTCAGATGTTTCTGGTTCTGATGAAGTGGGTTGGTTTCTTTGGGAGGGGGTCCTTGATGACTGGGGGAGGTTACTGGCCAGTTCCCTGAACTCTGCACGAGAGTAGTTGTTTGGGTGCTTTCTGGTCATGTGCCGAATCATGGTATAGTTACCAAAAGAATATTTTTTGTTTGGGTTGCCCCGTGAAAGTTCATCATTGCAGATGAGGCAAGTCACCTTGGGCGCATTCACCTTTTTTTTCCCCTCTGGGATTGAAAAAAACTGCCATACAATGTGTGGTTTGGGTTTGTAAGGTGTATTTTCTTCTGGCAGCCATCTTCTTCTCCCCTCCTCCTCTTCCTCTTCCTCCTCCTCCTGTTCTTGACCACCAATATAATTTGGAGCTGGTCCTCTTGGTGGTTGTGGTGGTGGTGGTGGGGCAGATGCACCAGCTGATGCTACTACTGAAGCCATTATTTGGAGCAAAAAAGTAGAGAGAGCAACAAACAGGTCTTCCTCAGTCAAAGGACAAAGTCAGAATAAGGAAAAAAGGTGGGGTCTTTCATCATTTAGAAAAAAAAACTGTCCTGAACCAATGAGAAGTGTTATTTTCAGGTCACAAGACCAGGGGCTTCATCATTATGAAACTAAAACTGTTATGAACCAATGAAAAGTGTTATTTTCTGCTCACATGACCCGACGCGCTTACGCTAAGCGCCCGGGGCGCGCCCGGGGGCGCGCCCCGGGTCGCGCAGCGTAAGCGCGTCGGAAGTTTACGTTGTGCGATCGTATTCGCTCGAGTACTTCCGGGTGCGCTTACGCCGTGCGTATCACGCGGTCGCGGCTACGCGATACGTCACGATCATGTTTTCGTTTGCGATATTGGCGCTCACGGGACGCTCCCCGGAGCGCGACCCGGGGCGCTTTTCAGAAATACGCTTTTCGGGGCGCTCCCCGGGGCGCGCTCCGGAAGCGCTCCCCCCAAAAAAAATTTTTTTTAAAATGGGATAATTGTAGGGACAGGTAGCCCTATTCTGAAGTGGTTTGTAAAAAAATTAACTTTAGAAAAATATGTATTGTGCTGCATTGGGCTTAATATATGTTAGAGCCAAAATGTAGCCCAAATGTAGCCCAAAGTAGCCCAATGTAGCCCAAAGATGGCCACCAGAGACCAAAAATTGTAAATGTAGCCCAAATTTCAACTAGATGTAGCCCAACTGTAGCCCAATGACAGAATGTACCAGAGTGTTAAAAAGAACAACTAGAGTGCTAACAGTCTTATTTATAAAGTGAAACTTATAGTTAGGAATTAGCATTAACAAAACCTATGAAATTCACTGAAAAAACCATAGGTTTCACACCAGTTATAGTTAGGAATTAGCATTTAAAAAACCTATGAAATTCACTGAAAAAACCATAGGTTTCACACCGGTTATAGTTAGGAATTAGCATTTAAAAAACCTATTAAATTCACTGAAAAAACCATAGGTTTCACACCAGTTATAGTTAGCTGGAAATTTTACTGATATAAAACCATTGAAATTCCCACGTTATAGTTAGTCGGACTCACTATAACTTGCGCGTGCAATGCACTGCTGATGACATCACATATTACATCACTCATGACATGGTCAGTGACATCACTCATGACATCACTGATGACACCATCCTTGTGACACAGTGACAGACCTCCTCTCAGTGTAAAGTAACCCTTGAGACACATATTCAAAAATAGAAACTGAAATTTTTTAAAAATGGAGATACCTATATCAGTTACAACAAGCAATTCTGTACTTCCACTATCTATATACACATCCACTCATTCACCAACAGTTCTATATAGTCACTCATACATATACTCACTCATCATATGAAGAGATACACCTATACATCCTGTTACAAACCGACATTCATCCAAAAGTTACTCACACACATATTCACACGTGCAAATAAACTATTGAACAACCATTTATTTGAATATAGAGTTATACACACACTTCCACCTTACTTCTATTGAAAATTACACATATTTATTCTCTTAAACAATCACTTATAGAAACACATACTTATTTAAACAGGAAATCTTACAATCTCTTACTCTCACATATACTCACTTATATACATCAATATTCATATATACTAGAATAAAACATATGTAGTTACTGATAAAGACACTAGTGAGACAGTCATTCACTCACTAACAAACACATATAGACACTCATCCACCCATACAGTCCTGTACATATGCTGTCTTCAAAACACATACAAACAAAGAGTCAGTCACTCATGCATCTATGTGCTAAGTAATACCCCCACCAAACCATATAGACACTCATACTGATACTAATAAAAATATCAAATAACCCATATACATACGCATGTAGCTACTTATCAACACATGTAGCCACTTATACACAAAGTGAAACACTAATATATGTATTTAAATATTTAAACATAACTCACTAATATTTATTTTTCAGAAAGACACATATTCACTGGATGGTGTCATCAGTGACCTATGGTTTTTTCAGTGAATTTCATAGGTTTTTTAAATGCTAATTCCTAACTATAACTGGTGTGAAACCTATGGTTTTTTCAGTGAATATATATATATATATATATATATATATATATATATATATATATATATATATATATATATATATATATATATATATATATATATATATATATATATAAGAAAGAGTTGCCCCTAGGTGGGAATGCACTTACAGGTAGGAATTAATGCCAACTAAACCGACAGTCCCCAGAAAGCTTTGCTTCAGGTGTTACACCTGTGTATAATTACTGTGGGTATTTACTGGTGCTTGCAGCTTGCCGTCATGTCACATGGTCTGCCACTTAAGAGGGCGTTGGCCCGAAACGCGTCTGGCAGGAAAAGGACTTTGTTTGCGGCTCGCACCCTTGCGTGGCATTATTCCGACCTGTAAGTGCATTCCCACCTAGGGGCAACTCTTTCTTCCATTTGTTAGCGGCCAGCCCGGTCGCGGGTTTGCACTACCGCAGACAAACTGCGGGTCCACAGCTACCTCATTTGGGCAGCTTACTGTGGTACGGGAGGTGCCTTTTACTTGCGGGGTGCTTGCGGGGACATTGGCAATCCTTTTAATACTTTTTGCATGTGAATGGCGGCGGCGACCCACTTGGGTTATACTAAACCACCAGACCCAGAAAGCTTTGCTTCAGGTGTTACACCTGTGTATAATTACTGTGGGTATTTACTGGTGCTTGCAGCTTGCCGTCATGTCACATGGTCTGCCACTGAAGAGGGCGTTGGCTCGAAACGCGTCTGGCAGGAAAAGGACTTTGTTTGTGGCTCGCACCCTTGGGTTGGCATTAATTCCTACCTGTAAGTGCATCCCCACCTAGGGGCAACTCTTTCTTCTATATATATATATATATATATATATATATATATATATATATATATATATATATATCTTCTATATATATATTTTCAACTTGTAGCCACGTGATCCCAGAACTTTTTAAAGCAAGCACGAGCGCACCTGGCAATTAAATTGTCTACCTTCCACCTGTGAGCAAGGCCAAGTGAGGCCGAAACGTTAGGAAACTGGAAGGGTGTCGTGCTGCAGGATACTGAAATAAAGCGTCATTTCCAGCAATGGGCCTCATCTCTTTTGTTAAACTTGCTGGTGTTTAGATGGGCTGCTCCGTGCCCATCATTTTAATGAGGTCGCCCTGAAGGGTCGGGGGCTCCGGAACAGGAGAATGCTGTGTTTGGATTTCATGGAGGAGCATGACCCACTCATGCGCCCAGCCTACTTAGGAGCGCCACTAAGGTGAAAATATGAGCGCATGTTGGAAGGGATTCGGAGATGGTGCACATCCATTTCTGATCGTGCTGGTGAAATGAGACTTTGTTCAGACCATCGGAAGAAATAGAACAAATGTGCGAGTGATACCAACTTACCTGGCTGTTTTTATCAAAGGATTCCACACCAACACCAGTGCAACTGCCACAAAGGTACCTACTATCCACTTTGAAATTTGAAAATAACGAGGACTTCCAGTTTGTTATTTTTAGATAAGTGACAGTGCACTGTGGGATTTGTATTTCAACTTGTAGCCACGTGATCCCAGAACTTTTTAAAGCAAGCACGAGCGCACCTGGCAATTAAATCGTCTACCTTCCACCTGTGAGCAAGGCCAAGTGAGGCCGAAACGTTAGGAAACTGGAAGGGTGTCGTGCTGCAGGATACTGAAATAAAGCGTCATTTCCAGCAATGGGCCTCATCTCTTTTGTTACACTTGCTGGTGTTTAGATGGGCTGCTCCGTGCCCATCATTTTAATGAGGTCGCCCTGAAGGGTCGGGGGCTCCGGAACAGGAGAATGCTGTGTTTGGATATATATATATATATATATATATATATATATATATATATATATATATATATATATATATATATATATATATATATATATATATATATATATATATATATATATATATAAAAGAGTTGCCCCTAGGTGGGGATGCACTTACAGGTAGGAATTAATGCCATATATATATATATTCCTGAATTCCATTACTCATCCAACCCTCGAACAAACGGAACGGATAACCGAAATGTGCTTTCTCAGATGTTTATTTCAAGGTGCAAGTCTCGCCACAACACTTTTCAGCCCACCACAGGCCTTGATCACATGAAAATAGGTACGCGCTACCGCCATACTTTAAAGTGATAAGTGCTCAAAATAGGAATCACATGTGCAAACAAAGCCATAGACATAGAAGAAGCATTTCATTCATAATGTCGTTTTTCAGAACACAGCAGCTTATTCATCCTACATTCAGGATCCTTGCATTTACTTTGTCTGTTACTTATGGAATGACAATATATATTGGAGGTCTGGTAAATAACAATTAAAATTTAAATATTGTTTAAAAGTCTGGTAAATAACAATTAAAATGTAAATATTGTTTAAAAGTTAAGGGTTAAATATTAAAAACTATTTTGAGAGAAAATCTTTTCATGCTGAAAACCTAAGCCACGTTATTTGCAATGTGACAAATGACATTCCCAGACACTACTGAATTAATATACAGATAGATATGTCATTCAGTTATGTGGATAACAGTAACAGTGTAATTGTGTGTTCTGAGTTGTTAAGTGCTCCTCTATGGCCAATAAAGTGCAAGTGTAATAAATACAAATGCAAATGAAGTGCTGATAGAATTTTCTCAGTTTAAAGTGCATAATGCAGGTTAGCAGCTCGACAGCCCCAAAGAAAATAGATGGCTATTCTGAAAAAGTTTATGTACAGTATACCAGGGTTTAGAGCACTAAATCACTATGATGTATGTAATCACTATAATCCCGGTTTAAATACCAGAGTGCGCCTAGTGTAGCTGGTCTGACATGAGTTGGGAGCTAGAAAGATGTTATAAATATACTCTAAATATACATTGATCCAATAAATACATAACTAGATAAATGAATGAATAAATAAGTAAATGAATAAATACGCAAATATCCAAATTCGTATTCCACCATATCATAAATAAGTAAATAAATATATATGTTAAAAATTGTCACAGTAAATACCCATATAAATATAAGTATAAAATTCAAAGAGTGCGTACATATAACTTATTCATAAATACTGAAAACTGCTAAAAAGTGAGATATAGGATCGTCAGTTATATAAAAATATATATAAAGGAGAGCACAGAATGGGAAGATATACACCATGTGCAAATAATGCTAACACCTAAACTCAATGTATAATTGAATGCATCTAATAAAGGCAAGTATGGAGATCCTCCGTAATATTGAGGCCTCCGGGATGCTTAGAGTCTAGTTCTAGTATATACTTTGTTTCTAGTTTCCTTAATTTAAATCTCGATCAACCCCTCTTCTGCTGGTTGGTACAGAGTCAATTACATAGTACCGTAGATGTTGTGTATGGAACCATGTTTGTCCTTAAAATGGCGGACCACAGGATTAGTGTTTTCCTGGTTTGTAATGGCCCTCATATGCTAGAGTATTCTTTTAGGAACAGAAAATGTGGTACTATCAATATACCAGAGCCCACATGGGCAAGACAGTATGTACACAGTGTATTCCGTTTTGCAGGCGAGGAGTTAAGAGAGTGTATGTGTTCTAGTACCTAAAGGTGTTGTGTGTGTTAAAGTATTAACCACTATTTGACAGGCTTTACAGCTCTTACATTTATAAAATTCTTTATGTGATTGTAACTAAGAGGTTCCTTCTATCACTTCAGGACTAGTCTTGACCAATTCATCCAGCATAGAGGGTTCCCTACTATACGTTGTAGATGGCTTCAGAGGAAGAGTTGGTCCAAAAACCGTGTCACTTATTAAAAGTGGTCAGTTCTGGTTAATGTTAGACTGGATTTGTTTGTGTTGTCTGTTGTATTCTGTAATTATCCTGAAACCTCTATCTGATACTTCATCTTCAGTAGTGGTCGATTGTTCACTAGGGTTATACTTACTATCTAGTGTTGCACGCGTGGATGTTTCATAGATTTCATGATAGCATTGTTAATAATCTTGTGTGAATAACCCCTATCCAAAAACCTCTCCTAACATTCAATCTGAGCAGTTAATGTCACTGTCCTCACTGTGTGTACATCGCAGCCGCAACATTTCTCCGTATGGGATACTGTTAATGAGGTGACGTGGGTGGGAACTACTAGCATGTAATGTTGAGTTCCCAGCCGTCTCCTTCCTGTACAATTTAGTTTTAATTTGTTTACTGTCCACATAGTTCAAAGTATCCAGGAAGCTAACCTCAGTGGGACTGATAGTGGCCGTGAACTGGAGATTAAGATCATTCTGATTGATAGCTTTGATAAAATCATTAGCCTCATCATGGGTACCCTTCCAAATAACAAGCAAGTCATCTACGTACCTCAACCATAGTTTAACATTCCTAGTGGTACATAGTGTGTGTTGTTTTTTGAGGACCAGCTCCTCTCACCACCCCATTAACAAACAGGCGTAGCTGGGGGAAAACCTGGCCCACATTGGCAACCCCTCTTGTCTGCTGATATACTATGTTGTTAAACATAAAAATATTGCTTGAGAGACAAAACGTGACCATTTCGGCTAACTTTTCATTGTGGGTAGCCAAATTTGTAGTTTTGTTCTCCAAATAATACATTAGTGCATGTACCCCATCATCATGCCTTATGCTGGTGTAAAGCGAGCAGACATCAATGGCAGTTAATACATAATATTGTTCCCATTCGAAATTAGACAATTTCATAAGGAAGTCGCTAGTGTCTCTTACATACGAGGGCAAGGTTATCACTAGATCTTGAAGAAAGTAGTCAATATATTGAGACATAGGCTATAAGAGGCTGCCCGTTGCTGATATGATTGGTCTACCGAGGGGATTCACCTGGTCTTTGTGCACTTTGGGAATAAAGTAAATGGTGGGTATCACGGGGTTATTCTTCTTTAAAAAGACATGTTCCTCTTGTGTTAGCAAACCCTTCATTTTCCATGTTGTTAGATTCTTGTAATGGTTTGTGTACATCTCTTTCAAAGTTGCTGTGTTACATCTCATGTAGCATCACCGGTCATTAAGTTGGGAGTAAGCTTTCCTTCAGATAACTGTCTTTCGACAAGATGACAATATTTCCCCCTTTGTCCGAATTGCGTATTATTACATCCTTATTTGTTTGCAGTTTGATAATGAGCTCTCGATATTTTTTGTTTTGCCCGAAATATACAGCTTTCCCTTTTTGATTTTTAAGGGTAAATTTCTTCATTTGACTAACCACATGTTCATGAAAGATATCAATCAAGTCTCTCAGTAATATAGGATTGAAAGTGGACTTTGGTTTGAATGCAGTGGGGGTTGCTACTGACACCCTGGTAGACTCTTCTTGTGTGTTTACTTGGCCGGCCCCAATTGGATTAGCACCGTCCTGATTTACATTGTTTGCACTCTCTACCCACAAGTCATGTATGTCACTGATTCATTTCATATCACATTGTGTTAAACCACGCCATTGGCCCGGCATTAGCCAATATGAACTGAGGACACTATGATATAAATCAATGAGCAGACTGTTAACACGCAACATTCTTATAACCGATGAAGGCATCGCGCCGAAAAATGTGTTTTTTTTCCAGCTTGCAGAATTCATGTTGAGGCAATTCATCTTCACAAGAAAGTATGCAGTGACAACACTTTTGGTAGTTATAATGAGCACAGAGAGACCTATACGTACACATGTCACTTTTGAAATACTTGTTCTTACGTTTAGCCTTTAGGAATTATTAGTTTGATATCATACTACAAATCTTTGGGTACACATAGTTCAGGTAAATCTATTCACAGTTGTAGTTAAGTTTAGTTCTCTGTAGGACAGGACACTTAAGATATCTCTTTACCTTACAGGAACTCATTACATTCCAAAGACTGAATTGACCAGATGAGTGACGAGGCAGAAGTGGTGGAGTACTACGTCTCTAGTTTCTCTAATTTCCCATCCTCGTTTTCCTGCCTCTGCCACTGGCACTCATATTACCACGTATGTCGTCATTGATGGGACTGGTGAAAAGTGGGCATCGCTCCAATTTGATCCTTTGCATAAGGTAGATACCAATCTGACAGACTGCCCATGTTATCATTCTACCCAAGACATGGATCTGACACTACTCTCTCTTAGCTCTTGAAGGTCATTGTTATTGTCAGCACATATGTTTATCTCCATGTACTGCTAAGCAGAATTGTCCCTATTGATGTCTTGCTGCAGTGGGTATATTGACAGTTGTTATATGTGCTATTTCATTACCCCATTGTATCAGGAATTCAGTGATGTTCAGAAGAAGAAAGCAAAAGTGTTACACCCGTACAGAAGTAATGCCTGCAAGAATAAGGTACATCAATTCCTTATGCACTTACTGAATCAGAAACAGAATATTGTAGATAATATGTAAATGAAATTCTGGCTAATGGTTTTATTAGGACTTCCCAGAATCCAAAATCTTTCCATTATTTTATTTTTCTAAGAAATAGGTAGAGGTGAGAACATATATAGATTACAAAGCTCTTAAAAGAATTATGGTGAAAAAAAGCATTCTCCTCTGCCGTTGATATCTGTTTTGTTAGACCAGGTCAAAAATGCTAAGATGTTATAAAATCTTCTAGGGCCCCATTTTTGAAACATCTCAGTGGGGAGGGTTCTTTCATTGTTGAGATGGATGCTTATAATTGTGCAGTGTGAGGTGTTTTGTCATAGAGTAATCTGAAGACTGGCCAGATTCACCCAGTAATTTACTGTTCCTAAGAATCTTTCACAAGGAGAGTTAAAAATTGTACCATTACAGACAAAAAACTTTAGCTATTAGGATATCTTTTGAGGAAAGGGGGAATTATTTGTCTGTACAAAATACACTATAAAATACACTATATAAGTATACGCAGACCAGGAATTTTCAGTTTTTGGAGTCAGTGCGAACAATTACTACTAGACAACTCAGATGGACTTAATTTGTTTTCCTCTGATTATGATTTTGGGATTAATTAGAGGCCAGGCCCAAAAAATGGGAAGGCTGATGCGTTATCACAAGATCAGTTGTAGAATGAAAATCATGTGACAAAAGATTCACTATTAATTTCACCCCACAAGGAGCTGCCTTATCATTACACAGCTTTGATTAATATAGATTCATTTTTAACTACGGTTTGTGCAAAAAAGTCAGTATGTAGATAAAGAGATCCGGTTAAAGGAATAAGAAATTAGGCATGAAAAAGATGGCTTGTTATTTTAAGAAAAACCTCTATATTTACAATCACAGAAAGGCTTTGATTTGGCTTCTTGATTTTAGGGTGACTGGTCATCCTGGAATGTGTAAGACTTTGTTGTAACAAGATGTTTTTGTTGGTGGGGATTATTGTCTGCAGTTAAAATGTATGTACAAGCATGTCCAATCTGTGCCCTAATCCAAAATTCACAAAGTAAATCCATAGCTTTTTAAAAATCGTTTCATATTCCACCAAGACCCTGGCCTATTGTGCTAATGGATTTTATTGTTGTTATCAAAGAATCATGTTGCACAGTAGTTTTTGTGCTTGTGGATTATTTGACTAAAATGGGGCATTTAATATCTTTAGCTGGTTTGCCTTTAGCCGAACAGTTAGGACACATTTTTTTCCCGACATATTATTTGTCTGCATGGTGTTTCATAGAGCCTGATAATTGGTAGAGAGGGGCTCAGTTTATTTAAAAATCTTGGTCTGCTTTCTGTAAGGAATTTGACATAGAAGGTCGTCTGCCCACTAGCT
Source organism: Lissotriton vulgaris (assembly GCF_964263255.1). Lineage (NCBI taxonomy): Eukaryota > Metazoa > Chordata > Amphibia > Caudata > Salamandridae > Lissotriton > Lissotriton vulgaris. Next base: position 648,736,236 of record NC_141687.1, on the reverse strand, counting down.
ATCACCCTTAAATGGGCTGACAGATGGAATGATAGAATTAATGTGTAGAAAAGTATTTTAGATACCAAATGTAAGCACAAGGAGAGGACTGGAGCAATATGTGGTTAGTAGAATTAATGTATACAACACAGAGCATTAAACTGCTGTCATATGGTTCTTCTTTTGTATGCATGACCATAACCCCTATATATTTTCTCTCAATCAGTCTGTTTCAATCTTAGCTCTCTTGGAAATCTTCACAAACTTTTCCACAAGAAGAACCCATGCCAAATTTGCATCGTTTTCCCAACATGCTGGAGATTCTAAAGGTACTTAGGGCTTGTGGATTACTCTGAGGTAGACTGAGGAAAGATCGACAATATAGCAAAATGTTGCGTTTTTGGGGAAAAAAATCGAAAATGTGGTAGGCAAGAAAGTGTGTGTTTTTCGTTCTAAAAATTGAACCAACAAAAGGTTTGCTTCGCTAACCAGAACACAAGCAACCCAAAACTGGTTTCTCCCTGATTTGTGCTCTTCAGTTGGGTATAGATTAGTTTCAGTCGCACAATGTGCACAGGTCCCACGTCTGGGCATACCCACTGACACTCAGGACATTACATCAAACATGCAAAAAATTGGTTTTCGGTTGCTTGTGAAACTGTTCAGGGAGGACCTGGCCTGGCATTTCGGTGTAGCAGGAGCAGAGTCAAGACTGATTGGCATATGGCTGAGTCCAAACTAAGGTCACATGGAGAGCAAAAATAACAATGGAATGGAATGTTACCTCGAGCAATTGCCAGTAGTTAGACAACTGCAAGTATTCCTCTCATCACCATTTGTGTATTTCATGTACCGCCCATATTACTTTGATGAATAGTCTGCAGGAAACCTGAAAATTCCCACCACCCAGTATTCACCCACTTTTCCCAATAAAAAAGGTACCCCACTAACACATGTATGTGAGTAAGCATATCGCTCAAGACAGGAACATGTGAGAATGCTGTGTGGTAGGAATTTTGTGTATCCCACATATTCCAGGACTCACCCTCAAAGAAATGTGAGGAACATCCAAAAGAGCTCACTTGCCATGGGGATGCTCGAAGACCAGGGGGCTGAAATTCAATTGGGGTTTTAGGGGTGGAGGTGTGGACTTGTGTCAAGACCTGCTGTCTAGTTGCCTTTCGATTCCCAACAGAGAAGGCAGATTGAGGGTTAACTCATCAATCAACCTCCTATGTGGGGGTTGCCTGATGCCTGGGCTAGCCACCACCATCAACTTTTACTTTCTTTAAAAAACATCCATGCTGTCTATAAGCCTTCTGACCCCCAGTCAAGGGCAGGCTGGAGGTAAAGCAATCCAGGCTGCCTCTTATGGGGCCTTCTATTTTTTTAAATTATATTTTCTCTGGTGTCTAATGGGCCCTCTGCCCCCTTCCCCCAGGGGGCAGAGGGCCCATTAGACACCAGAGAAAATATAATTGGGATGACTACAACAATCCTCCACGGGGGTGCAGCAGGAAGATTGCTGGGCTCATTCTGGGGTGGTGACATGGCCTGATGCCTGAGACAGACCCTTCACCCTTTCTTTATTTGTGACCTTTTTTCTCTGAAGCCTAGTGGGTTTCCTCCTGGAAAGACTCTTGGGCCTGTTATGGAGTTGGAACACCACTCTATCCCTCAATGAGGTACCCTCACCCCTTCTTTTTATCTTTATTATACGTGGTGTATAGTAGGCTTTATGCCTTCACAGGTGGCATTTCCCACACAGAATGCAGAAAGATTATTAGGGCTGTTTTGTGATGGGGCCATGGCCTGATGCCCTGGTGGGTCATCCCTTATTTTTTCCTCAAGTGTTAAACAAACTTTATGCCCTCCCCCCCCCCCCCCCCCCCCCCCCCGGCAGGCAGTCTGGTGGTAATCCCCACAATCTTCTTTCAGGTGGGCAGAAAGACAGATATTGCCATTTTGGGGGAAGGGGCAAGGTCCAATGCCAGGGTGGGGTACTACACCCCTTCTTTTTTATTCCTGCTGTCTGGGGGTCTTTTTGTCCACCAAGGCAACAGACTGGCGGTAAATCTTTAGCCATGCGCTTGACGAAACAGTTCATGTCAATCACAATGCAAACGTAGTATGCTTGATGTGAAAGGTTTATTGAGCACACTAAAGGGGTTACTATTCCCTTTGGGCCTCTGTTTGTCCCTCAAGGGACTAACACATGAATGGGAAGGGAAGCCAAGGAGACTGACTAGAAAGTAAACCAATGATAAGCAATGGGCTTATCCAAAGCTCACTGTAGGATATGGGTCTTTGACAAAAAGCAGCTACACTTGTCTGCAGGCAAGGCCAAACAATATTTCAAGAAGCAACAATCCATGACCCATCAAACCGAGATGTAACCAAGATGTAGTCAAAAAAGTATTTTATGGCAATTTAAATTGTTTTTTGATAAGGACTGACTATATAGCACATTAGCAAAAAAGCAGGCAACGGCGTTCTATGGCTGGCATCCACTATAAAGGTCCTTGTTACTCCAAAACCTATAGTTGATGCAAGATAGTCTATAAAAATTCTCATGAGATAGTTTTCGTAGCACTTTGCACCCCATGGAGCAGTAGGAGATGACTTATTGAAAGTAGCAGTGACGAAGGAGCAAGTCGCATAAAAAAAATGTTTGGCAAAGCAACATGGTTTGCATACACCAATGATGTGTATCACATATGTTGACTTTGCCAATGCTGGTAAAAAAAATAACAAATTATTTATTTCTATATAGAATGCATATGGAAACATAATAATTAAATGTGATGATTGAGTGTAATTTGGATACTATAAGTAGTCTTCCACTCATTCCAATGAAAGCGCTTCCTGGATGAGAAAAGATAAAACAAATAGCCAATAGTATGAGGTGAGAGGGTGATCCTCTGGGGTGAAGACAAAGTCCACTCTATGAATAGTTTAAATAATTGCCAACAAAATGTCTTGCTGCGGCATCAAGCCCGACCTACAAACAGCAACTCAAAAAAAGTAGAGCACTTCACTTATAAGATGGTGCAGCATTACATCAGCTTGAAATGTCTGTGTTTGACATAGTTCGAGCCACGGGGGAGATGAGTCCTAATTCAGTTTCAGAAAAAACTAACCACATGTTCATGAAAGATATCAATCAAGTCTCTCAGTAATATAGGATTGAAAGTGGACTTCGGTTTGAATGCAGTTGGGGTTGCTACTGACACCCTGGTAGACTCTTCTTGTGTGTTTACTTGGCCGGCCCCAATTGGATTAGCACCTTCCTGATTTACATTGTTTGCACTCTCTTCCCACAAGTCCTGTATTTCACTGATTCGTTTCATATCACATTGTGTTAAACCACGCCATTAGCAAAGCCAATAGGTCTTGCCTATGAGAATTATTGGCTTTGTTAATGTTTTATAGCCATGATGTACAGCTGCGCATATGCTTTGCAGTGTGGCTAAAATGAATTTTAAAAAGTGCTGTGATGCACTTACGTGCTTTTTTTAAATTGCATTAGTGCAGGATGGATCATAGTTCTTTTATTATTATTATTAGCCATGCTGCACAGCAGCCACACTGCTAGACAGCATGGCTACCAATCATTGCCAAACTCGGCAGTGCCCATGCAGTACAGCATGAAGAAACGCCAATTGAAGAGCCAAAGGTATCAAAGGTGATTGCCAATGTTGTTAAGTCTCTGTATAACATCCCTGTCATGCTGAGCAAATCAGGTAATCTTCCCATATGTGAAAAAGCAAAAAAATATGAAATTTGCCAAAAATCACATCACATAAAGAAAGCAATTGCACATACGTTCATGTCTTAGTAAAAATTATTTTAGAAGCAGATGAGATATATTGTCAATAAAAGCCGCTAATATCTGTTGTCAGAATAAACATCTATTTCGAATGAGAAAGAGGCTTATTTGAAGTCTGTGTGGCATAGTAAAACATAGCTACAAATGGCAAGAGGTTCAACAAGGACGACAGGGAAGAAGAAAGATAAAAGTAGTACCTCAATCACAGTGTGATCAGTGGAAGGACAGTACTCAGGACTTGGTCTATGCTCCAGCCAAAAGAAGAGGAAGTGAAGTCAGCTATTGCTGACCAATTAGAAGGCAGCAAATAAGAGTGACAATGGAGCCAATCAATGTTAAGCAATACGCGGGCTGCAAGCCCTTTGTTGTATACAATATTTCTCACAAGCAAGACCTAAAGAGTAACTTCCAGCACACCAGCAAAAAATCTCTGACTTACACTGTACTTCGAGTGGAATTACATGGTGGGAGATTGGTCGCAGCCCAAAGACCTGTCAGAAATAATGTACTACAGTAAAGCACCACCTGAGACTGCTCATTTTCCAACCTACTTCTTCAAAGACTTTAGCTGCTTTGGTGATGCGGCCTGGGCCCTCCGCCTCTCCTGCTGTGTACCTCAACCTATATAGAGCCCTCGAGGATGCCAGGGCGCTCTATCTTGACCGCTTTTGTCCCATCTCTTAATACGGGTTTCTTCTCTGCCCCTTTTATCCCTACCATGGCTTAATGAGCACAATTGCCCACGTTGGATCTGCACATCCCCACCTGTATCGGCAGAGGTGGACACCTGAAAGGCCACGAGTGTTGGGGGGCGCCGTAACTCACATGGATGCTCTGATCACAGGCATCTGTGACTCAGACCTCGTGGTGTTACACGGGAGGTCTGACATCTACGCAGAAATAAATGAAATAAAAAACACCGGCAGCACAAAAGAAGCAGTTTACAGACGCCTCGAAAGGCTGCGGGCGCGCATTATACTCTCGCAATTATCGGAAGCCATTGTGTACTCAGCATTGTACTTGCGCAAACACTGAAAGGCAGCCATTGTGGGACAACAATACATTCTCTGTGGAGTATGTGCCTGCACGCAAGCCCAGTGAGCGCAGTTTTCACACCAGAGGAAATGACTGCAACATGCTGCTGGGCCGAGAACATGGTCCATACACGTGGTAGCGTATGTAGGTACGTCAGAATAATTACACAATGCCAGTGCTTATTGTTGTTGATTGGACTTTTTCTATTTTCAGAGACAATAAATGCATTTTTTGACAACCAGGATCGTCACAAGAGCATGCCAAAACATGTTTTTCCATACTATGCCTACCTCTGTGGGTACCTTTGAAGGACGCTGAGGTTGCGGTAACTCAGGTGCGTTCCTTGCTCTTGTTTATAAGTCCGATAGTCACGATAGATGAGTTGTTTATGCCTCTCCTCGTCTCCCAAAGGCAGGCCTGCCAGCTCACACGGTGCGACCGTGTGACACACGGGTCCACACCTCATCTCACAGGGCGACCTGGTGAAGAGGCGCATTCACACAGTGAGCTGTACATAGGGGCGCTGGAACTAGGGGTGCTGCTGCAGACCCGGAGGCAGGTAAGAACGATAAAGGATGAAAAATGGGGCATTTTAATCAGTTTTCATTTCATGCAGCGTTAGCGAGCTTTTACAACGTAGTGAAAGCCAATGCTTAAGAAGAGTACAGCGAGCAACTTCCCAAGAACCACCACACTTTGTTTGTCAGGTGTATCTGAGGTGTGTATAATGTGACTTCTAAGAAATGCCATTTAATAACAAACTTTTGACACTTTTGTAATGGGTTCCTATAGAGAATGGAAGAGCGTGGCACATGAAAGGCATCAATGTAAAAAGCAGCTTCTTTTTCAATGTTACAAATACTAAAGGTGCTAAAGATGAGGCTCGTTTTCATTTGAGACCTTTAACTGTGGAATGTGGTGGCAGACTAGCCCTGCAGTAAGGTGAGCAAACAAACTAATCCACATTTATTTTACCCATAGCTAAAATCACTCTGATGTATAAATGATCTCATTTAAATAATTTTTTTAGTGAAATGCTTCATAATGCACAATTAAAACACATTTGCTCAAGCAAGCACTGACAAAGCCAGTCGGTCTGGCCTATGCAAGATCCTTTGACCTTGTTATTTATTACTTATTTTTTTAACCATTGTGTACAGAAGCATGGCTGAAAGTAAAACAAGCATTGGCAAAGCCAATTGGTTCCACCTATGCGAGTACAATTGGCTTTGTCATTTTTTACATGTTCTGCAACATGGCTTAAAGTAAAAGAAATGCCATGATGCAGCCAGCGTTGACAGCATCACTGCATTTTTTCAGTTTACTTCAAGTCATGTTGAACATGTAAAAAAACAGATGTGTTACCAGGGAGCTAAAGCAACATAAGGAGAGAGGGTGGGACAACCAGAGGAGTGCGGGGAGTGTGGGAGGGGCAGACAAAGGACAGCGTGTGTTTTCACTTGAGAACAATACACAATATCAGTCTTTCCCCAACCAGCAGTAAGTGCCATTGAAAACCTAGTAGGGTGGTGGATTTTCTATTCTGTTGTCCAGCTCTCTATTTGTAAACAGGTCTGTGCATCTGTAAGAAAGCAGTGCCGATGGACGAACTTTGACCGTGCCACAACCCAGAGCCTGACATGCCTGGCTCTAGTCGAGGCCTACCTTCCTCACATGGGCACTGCCTTTTGGACAAATACAAGTGATCCATATAAAAGTCTGCCTTTAGTAGAGGTGGCAAAAGACATATAAATGATAGACGGAATGCAGAACAAATCAAAACATTCACCCCCAGTCAAAAGATCTGTGTTAAATCGATCGTTCTTTTGCTAACCATGTCATTCCAGTTTAGATCCAGTCACATGAAAATCAGTCTTGACCCTGACCTCATGGGAACCATCCAGCCCGAACTGCCAAGCCAGGTCCTCCCTGGACCAAAAACAAGCATCCTGGGACTGGTTTTGGGGTTTCACACCTCATAAGCCAGCCTAGCTTGAATCCAGTGGCACAGTGAGCCCAGGACCCACATCTGAGCATACCCAGCGCACTTAGGGTTAAGAAAGCAAAAGATACACAAATGATGGACAGAATGCAGAGCAAATCAAAACATTCTTACCCTGTCAACAGATCTGGGCTAAATCCATTGTTTTCTTGCTCACCATGCCACCCCAGTTTAGACCCTGCATTATGTAAATCAGTCGTGACCTTGCTCTTCATGGGAACAGTCCAGCCTGAACTGCCAAGCAAGGTCCTCCCTGGACCAGAAACAAGCATCCTGGGACTTGTTTTGGGGTTTCACATCTCATTAGCCAGGCTAGCTTGAATCCAGTGGCACAGTGAGCATGGGACCCACGTCTAGGCATACCAAGTGCACTTAGGGCAAGAAAGCTAAAGACACACAAATAATGGACGGATTACAGCACAAATCAAAACATTCATCCCCAGTCAAGAGATCTGGGTTAAATCCATTGTTCTGGATTGACAGTTTGGGCTTGACTGTTCCCATGAGGAACAGGATCAAGACTGATCTGCGTATGGCTGAGTCCAAACTGGGGTGGTGTGGTGAGCAAAAGAACAATGGATCACACCCAGATCTTTGTGACTGGGGCTGAATGTTTGCATTATTCAGAATTCCGTCCATCATTTGTTCCTTTTGCTTTTGTCGCCCTAAGCAGGAAGGGTATGCCCAGAAGTGGGTCCCCTGTTCAGCGCGCCACAAGATTCAAGCTAGCATGGCTGAGGAGGGATGAGGCCAGAAACTGGTCCCAGGACCTAGCTTGGCAGTTCGGACTGGACAGGTCCTACAACAAACAGGTTTAAGGCTGATTTACATATAGCTGGGTCCAAACTGGAGTGGCGTGGTGAGCAAAAGAACGATGGATTAAACGCAGATCTTTGTGACTAGGGTGAATTTTTGCTTTGCTCAGCATTCTGTCCATCATTTGTTCATTTTGCTTTTGCTGCTCTAAGTGGGAAGGGTATGCCCATACATAGGTCTAGTGCTCACTGCACCACTGGATTCAAGCTATGGGGTGATGCCCCGAAACTGGTCCCAGGATGCTTGTTTCCGGTCCAAGGTGGACCTGGCTTGGCAGTTCGGACTGGGCTGTTCCCATGTAGAACAGGGTAAAGACTGATTTGCATATGGCTGGGTCCCAATTAGGGTGGCGTGGTGAGCAAAAGAACAATGGATTCAACCCAGATCTTTGTGACTGGGAGTGAATGTTTGCATTGTTCAGCATTCTGTCCATCATCATTTCTTCCATATGCTCTAGTAGAGGTGGTTGAGCCAACAAATTAACCAGGAGACCCGAAACAGAGCCAAGCCAAGGGTCACACGCGGATCTTCAAACCGTGCATGAGCCGAGCCCTGAAAATATTTACTATGTAAAACATACAACATCACGTAAAATATAAGAAAGTCTATTCAAAATGAAAAAGTTTATTTCTTTAATATCTGAATGCTTTGACATTGATAGTGCACATTATAGCACTGCACTGAGAAACTGCACTGAGAAATATAAAGTTATATTTTTGTACAACTGGTAGTTTGAACTCAAATATTTGAAAGTGCCTTCATAAGCAAAAATGAAGAAAAATGTTTTGGTGGAATAAAACATTTCCCTAAGATCACACAGTTTAATCAAGTGAGCCATGATTTATTCAGGTTTTCTGATTCCACTTTGTACAAAACCAGCAAATGGGGATCTATTTGTCTTTTCCTATGTCAAGGCTTTGTTACCTCTTGTTGCATTTTTTAAATAAGATAGGCAATATCCACCGGAAGGTATTGGAGCGCTCTACATGAGCCCCACCCAGTTACAGTGCACAAGGACACACACATTATTTATAGGGCAGGGGCGGTTAAGTGATTTGCCCAGAATCATATGATGTTGATTCGACGCTGATATTCGAACCGGTTTCCCAGGTCGGCAGGCCTCACCATAACGCCACATCCTGGCTAGAGGTAGGGAGGCAGGCAGAAGTCATATTAAAGATGAAGGCTGGGCATGGGCTCGCGGTTCCAACAGGACCTCAACCTCAGCCAGGCTTCAGGATTGAGCCTCGCTTGAGCTTCAGCGGCTCGCCCACCTCTAGCCTCCAGGAGAGACATGGAGCAGGGACTGGGCTGATCGCCGAATAGAGCAGGTTGATATAGCAATTAGAGCAAGAGTCATCTGTTCCACAGAAGCCAGGAGGCACTGAAAAGACTAAAACACATGTTTGCTCACAGTCACGATGGTGACAGAGTAGAGAGAGGCAGCCCGGAGACTCGATGCAGTTCACTTCTAAAGAAAACATCCAGGCAGGCACAGGCTGGCAGGCCTGGGGTGCTTACCAGTGCAGGGCACCTAGCTGTGCCTTTTGTAATGAGGGGCACCCAGCTATGTGGCTGCAGGATGCCAGTGCCAGGGCAGGTGTGTGGAGAGAAGAAAATTGGGGCCAGGGTGTGATTGAAGCGAAGAGAGGGCGGAAGTGGAGAAAAAGGAAAGGCAACGTGATGGACAGAGACAGAGGATGAACATATAGATGAATTAAATAAGAGCCGCATCTGCAGTAATTAAAATAATGTTGAAAAGAAGCAGGGGCCATGTGAAACAATGGGTAAAATGGCTCATGGAGGTTTGGGTGGGGTATCACTTCCCCCAGCTTCAGAAGATTTTCAGAGTGCTGCTACAATGGAAAGTGTTCAGGTGTGCACAAAGGTGGTTTCTGAACTAAAAGAGAGCATGGCTAAAAAAACTCACTGATGAAACGAAATAGGTCTGTTATATCAATCCAAGAGCTATTTGCCTTTGTCAGTGTCGTTTTTTTGTGACTGAGGGGTGCGTGTGAGAGCAGGCACACAGGGCAAGTGCAGTGCTTTAAATGGGCAGGTACTGTCCAGTATGGACTACCGGCACTTATTTAATTTTAAGAGGGAGAGTACATGCACTTCTCAAGATAGAGACGTAATAATTGTAATTGCAGAGTAGCGGCTCTTCCCAGAAACAAGCAGGCACTCTGGCACAGAGTACCTGCACTTCTATTTTTCCACTTCAAGCACTGGGCAAGTGAAATGAGCAGGCACCCCCATGACTAGAGGAGGGGCGCCCTTTGTCACACAACGGGCTGGAGCCCGGGTTGGCACAGGGAGTGGAGGCGGAGAGTCACCCGGTGTCATCTTCAAGAGGCCCAACGAAGCCTTGGGGCTATTTACGCCAGCACTCCACGTGGAGCTTCCTCTTTGTCCCTTTCATCACGCCTGGTGCGGGCCAGGATCAGCCGTCGCTCATCTTCAGAGTGGAGTGTCTGCAGTGGAGATCCTGGGTACATGTGATGCATTGAGCATCCTTTTTCACCACTCATTAAGACATCCTCATTATTATCATCATGTTACTTATCGGCCTTGGTTTCAGGGTAATTCTACTGGCTAATAAAATGAGAGGCCAATCATTCGGTCCAGAGAGACGGTCAGACTGTTCTGGGGTCTTTGGCAGACTTCAGACAGTATTATTCAGGGTGAGGGTGTGAGCGCCAGTAAGCTCCTCTCCCTGTGGTGGGGTCCCTGGCAGATAATAAAGGGGTATGCACAAAAATTCAGATTCTGGGACTGGACTGCCCTTTGGCGGGCTATGACTTGTGTGGGCACCGGGCAGGCGGGAAGGGGGGGTTCTGACCTGCAGTGATGTCCTCAAGAGGCCCAATCAAACCTTGGGGATATTTAAGCTAATACTCCATGTAGAGCTTCCTCTGTCCTTTCATTATGCCTGGTGCAGGCCAGGATCAGCCGTCGCTCATCAACCACACACCCTCCCCAGAGCTGGCGGGGTCCCTGGCAGATAATAAAGGGAGATTCCCAAGAATTATGATTCTGGGACTGGACTGCCCCTTTGGTGGGATATGATTTGAGTGGCCACCAGGCAGAGGGGATAGGGGTCTGACCTGCTGGTGATCCCTGGACTCCACTGCCCTACTCTGTGATGCCAGGTTTTGGAACTTTTGGGGGATTAAGTCTGTGTTCAGGTACCCTGGGCCAATGCGCTATGCGGTGCCCTATTTTAAGTTTGTGTTTTTTCTCGAGGGTTGGAGGAGATGGAGATGTGGTGAAGGTGTCCCACTGATTTTCCTGTAAATTCCTTTAAGTAAGGGTGCATGGATGCCCTGGGTGGAACACGGGGGGGCTGCTGCAGAGTGGGGCCTGCTGGCACACTGCGTGCAGTGGATCTCATGACAAAGTGTGCTGAATGTTCTTGGAATGTGAAATATGATGCTTGACTTGTGTATTCATCTTCCATCTTGCTATTGATATTTTTGAAAATAATGTTTTCTTGATAAAAAACTGTCCTTTGACGGTCTTCGCTTACAAGCAATTCAAATGTTTATATGAATAAAAATGCTACACCGTGGAAATACTAAACTGACTCTAATCTCTGTCCTTGAGCATTGCAGTCAGAGAATGTGGAACGAGTTGCACTTGTATGTGTACTATGAGCAGGCACCCCCAACTAGAAGAGGGGAGCCCATAGTCAGGCCACAGGCTGGAGCCCGGGTTGGCACAGGAAGTGGAGATTGAGGGTCGCCCAGTGACGTTATCAAGAGGTGCAACTAGCCTCTGGGCTATTTATGCCAACACTCCAGGTAGTGCTCCCTCTTTGTCCCTTTCATCATGCCTGGTGGGGCCAGGATCAGCTGTCGCTCATCAACCACCCACCCAGCCCTGAGCTGGCGGGGTCCCTGGCAGATAATAAAGGGGGATATACAAGAACTCTGATTCTGGGACTGGACTGCCCCTTTCGCAGGGTAATGTTTGTGTGGGAACCAGGCAGGCGGGAAGGGGGGTCTGATTTGCTGGTGGTCCCTGGACTCTCCTGCCCTATCCTGTGACTCCGGGTTTTGGTACTTTTGGGGGATTACGTCTGTATTCGGGTACCCTGGTGGGCCAATGCACTATGAGGTGCCCTGTTTTAAGTTTGTGGTTCTTCTCGAGGGTTAGAGTAGATGGATTTTTAGTGAAGTTGTCCCAATGATTTTCCTGTAAATTCCCTTCAGGAAGGGTGCATGGATGCCCTGGGTGGAAGCTGGGAGGGCTGCTGCAAGGTAGGGCCTGCCAGCACACTACGCACACTGGATCTCATGGCAATGTGTGCTGTATATGCTTGGAATGTGAAATATGATATTTGACTTGTGTATTCATCTTCCATCTTGGTTTTGATATCTATGAAATGAATGCTTTCTTGATCCATACCTGTCCTTCGACGGACTTCGCTCACTAGCAATTTAAATGTTGATATTAATCAAAAGCCTATACAGTGGAAACCACAAACTGATTCTAATCTCTGTTCTTAAGCATTGCAGTGAGAGAATGTGGGCGAGTTGCACGTGTGCGCGTACTATATTCAAACACTGTATTCTGGATCACACCAGGACTACATCGCAACTGTAATTAGAAAGGATCAAATTCTCTGTACTTTCATGAGACTAGCACCTGTGGAGCATAAGTGCCTTGCCGGTTCATACCAGACAAAAAGATTTCTGAGAAAAGAAGGTCCTCTGTTGCTCACCCGCGACACGCTTGGCGTGCCCGATACCTCCGGCTGGATTCTCTCAGTCAAATTTTCCCCGTTTATACTCTCAATTCTAAAATAATTCCCATCCAGTTGATGAGGACCTCGAGACTGTGATATTTAGGTCGCCCAACCTGCAGACGTCATTGACTTACTTGCTGCTGCCCTCCTGTGACGTTGAGGAAATAACTGTGCTCATTTTTATGTAACATCTGTGAGGATCGTCACTGATTGTTCTGTGAAGCACCTGGCGCTGGGTTCTTTATATCTTCTGGCTCCCTGGGGAAATACAAACCCTCAATAGCTGGCGCTTTTCGTCCAAATCGGATACCCTGTTCCACACCTCTTTGCACATCTCTGCCCTGATGAAGGTTGGGGCCACACACCAAAACGCGCGTTGGCGTTCTTCGTTTGGGGGCCTTTGGACTGATTTCATCTCCACCTGTTTGATGATTTGTTTCCATCTTGTCATCTAAACCATCCTGTGGCTGCTATGTACTGTTTGATACCTTGCGTGCCTGCTGTATGAATTATGCTGAATCTTGGAATGCATGATGGTATGAGTGCGATGTATGTATTTGGTGTGTGTGTGTCTGTATGTATTGAGTTGGGTACCTTTTAAATTATTGTGTGGTCTGATATCTATCATGTTTTGTTGATAAAATTAAAGTAAATATTTTTTCTATAATAAAATTATTATATATTTGCATTTTTTGATGTGATTATTTGATCTAGCTCTTGCCTGCTCTGTTGGTAATGAATCAGTATAAGGACCCCTTAGCTGGGTGTTGTTTGAAATCATTTGGGCAGGTACTTTTTTGTCCTTTGGTGATTCCTGTGTTGCTCAGTGAATTATATGCTAGACATAGCGACTTGAATTTAATTAGTTGTGCCACCGGGAGCCAGTGAAGTCTGTGTATCTCTTTAGGTACTGATTCGTACTTAGGGATGTTTGCCAACATCCGAGCAGCTGTGTTTTGAACAGTCCGAAGCTTTTTTAGATATTGCCTCTGTATGTTCAGGTAGAGCCCATTGCAATAATCCAGTTGTGACTGGATTAGTGCTGTTACCACCATCTTTCTAGAGGAACGTAAGGTAGGATCTTCTTTAATTTCTTTATAAGAAATTGGGATGCAGAGATGATGGCATTTGTCTGGTATGAGAGTGCTAGTTTGTTATCAATCCACACTCCCAAGTTTTTTGCCTTTTGCGCTGGTTTTGGTGGTTCACCCATCTCCGCTGGCCACCAGAGGTTGTCCCAACTGGGTTGCAGGTTACCGCAGAATATGACCTCCATCTTCTCGGAGTTGAGCTTAAGACAATGTGTTCCCATCCATCTGTTTATTTCTCTCATACAGTTCTGAAACTGTAGGGCAGAAGATGCTTGACGTCTGTATGCTGCTACTACTATCTGGGTATAGTAAGCATAAGATGTCAAGCTAAAACCAAATTCTCAGATCAAAGGGGCGAGTTCCGGCATAGACATTAAAAAGAGATGGTCTCGGAGGAGGAGTTACGCGCTGGCCCAAGATGGCCGCGTAAGACATTGGCTCTGCTGCACCCGTCCCCCAGCCCCACAATCCTGACATCTATCCTGAACCTGGAACCTACCGCCCGGTAGTGGAAGATCTGCGGCGCTCCCGACAGCAACTCCGGCCCCTCTGTGACACCGGGGGCCAGATATACGCCTCCTGTTAACTGCGGCCTCCTTTGCCTCCGGAGCCAGGGGGCTCGAGTGTGGGCTGCGGCGGGGCCGAAAGTGAATAGCACCGGGGCCGCAAACCGGAAGTCGCCGGTCCGGCCCCGGCATCAACCCACAGACGTGCAGCGGCCGCAAAGAGCGGACGGTGGTGAGGTGGACGAGTGGGGGTGCACCGGAGAGGCTCCCTCGAATGTGATCCCCGGGCGATGGCGGTGAATTGTGAACCTGGAGGCGCCTGGGGAGGCTGCGAGGCAGAGAAGTGCGGTGAGACCACGGCGAAGCTTAGCGGGGAGCGTTGGGGGCTCAAGGTGCGCGGTGGGCGGAGATTCATTTGGTTCCCCCCTCTACATCCGGGGGAGTCATATTGTGTGCCCTGAGAGGCGAAATCCCATGCCTAAGACACAGCGCTCCAGACTGTGAACCACCACTTGACCCCGCTGCGAGGTTGGTGGCCCTGGGGGTCAGTGGCTGTTGGTGAGCCCCCTGGAAACTTTTCGAGGGCCTGGAGGAGAGCCGGAACAGTGCGGCCTACCGAGAAGTGGGGGCCCGTTGGCAGTGGTCAGGGGCCCCTGGACTTGAGTGACTGGTAATGTTGGGCCCCCCGTCCACTGACTAGGGCCAACGCTGGAAAGCTGGAGACCACCGGGGAAGCGTGGACAGTGGGCCGCAGTGGGCCCCGGCATCGACACGGCTTGAGCTTCTCCCCGGGCGCTGGAGGTTGCGTGCTACCATATTGCTTGGGAACGCACTGTGTCTCTGGGTTTGGCCTCTGGATATACTGTGGCAGAGGAGAGTTAGCATAGATAGCTTGTGGTAAATAAAATTTACCGGACTATTTTTCTATACATTAAATGACAATAAAGGATAGCTCAATAAATGAGAGGCAGAGTCCGTGGTATCTGAGTCATACGGGCTTTAATTAAGGTTCTCGAGAACCGGGACATCGAGTTCCATCACCACTAAGGTTCAGGAAGGGACATTCAACATTTTATTAACATCACACATTATATATAGTAAAACAGTATAATTGAAATGAATACAGTAGGCGTAACAAGTGAAAAGAGAAAGATAAGAACACATGTGCGTAACAGGAGGCGTGTAAGAGGGCGTACACGTAGGCGTGTATTGGAAACGTCACAGAAGTGTCATAAGTGGGTGGATGCATAATGAAATTCTGCAGGGTCAGCAGAAACCTTTGGCATGGGTGCGTGCGCAACTAAGCATGACGTGGTATAGACGTGTAACTGGGGGGAACTGGGGGCTTGACTTTTAGCACTAGTAGAGGAGTCTGGTGTCTGGGATGTCAGAACGATCTGCACCTATAGCATATCTGGTATCTCATGTTTGGAGGATGTGTTGTCTGAAGTAAAAGGTCTCTCGGGCAGAGGCCGTTCAATACTGAATGCTAGTGCGTGCATACGTGTCTGGGTGCAATGCGCGGGGCCATGGGCCTACCTTGGTAACGGGTTCCGTAAATCACTTGCAAGGAGGACAGGAAGACCGGGCCCTTTGCTCTGCAGCCGGGAATATGTTTACCTATTTCACTAGACTGGAATGTGTTTTCGAGGAGGCTGAGCAGATAACTGAAGGCAAAATACTGTCTTGGCAGGCAGGCCAGGCCGAGCCGGGCACCGCTTCGCTGGGCAGGAAGTAAGGCAGGGGTCAGGGATGCATACCTAAACTGCAGCTTTCAGAGACAGAAGTGACTCGGAGCCTCAATTAAGGGCCTAGCTCGACTAAGCCAGAAAATATGGAAAACGTGTGTTTCGCGTTACTTAAAAGTGCACCATGTAAAGACGTTGGCACCATAGGCCTAGAAGCCAAATTAACGTGTTTTTCTTGGAGGACTGAATAACTGACATGTTAACGTTGGACGCAAATACATATGCGTCTTCATGGCATGCACGGAAAGGAAGTTACACGACATACATGGAACATGGGTGCATGGATAGGGTGCGAGTGGGGGACACATTGATTACCTAAAAATTTCTATTTACTCATTACCTCCTTGGCCCCTACTACACCTTTTAGGATATGTCTATTTTCATAAGACTATCTATCTGTTCGTATAGCATCATTTGTTCATCTTTTTTCATTCGGCAACGGGAACGTGAACTTGGACGGGGAATACAAGCTGTGGCGCACAAGCCGCAAATCGCTGGCCCACATTGCAGACAGAGACAACAACTGAATACTATGAGCAGTATTATTCCTAGGAATGACAATACTTTCCATCCCCAGGCGGATATCACACTCCAGAGCCAACTGGACCAGGTCCAGGTGCCAGGATTCTGGTGTATCAGGTGAGCTATCTCATGAAGCCTTGTTATCGCTTTATACACTGATGGCGCGTTATTAGGAATGAAAATGCAACAACTGGATCCGATGACTCTACAAGCCCCGCCCCTATCGGCCAGGATGACGTCAAGGACAAGGCGATTTTGAAGAACAACAAGTCTCATAGCAGACTGTTCCTCAGTCAGGTTACCTAAAGCAGAAGTAGTCTCATTCACTACTGCTTCCAAAGTTCTGGTTAATTTGCGTATCAGTTTACTGTTTTGGACAGGACCTACAAAGAAAAAGAATCCTTTATTGAAATCTGTATATTGCTCCCATGTTGTTTCAGTCTGGTCGACAATCGGAGTCTTGATCTCCCTTCTATGTCTTACATGCACAAGGTGTGGATTTCGATGGTAATCAGGTGAGGCTAGGAAAACAGGTGGCAATAGGAACGCGATATAACACGTTCCATCCCAATCTAATGGCAGACGTACATAAGCTGTCTGGCCACATATAAAATAAGAATGGCGGGAAGCTTTGAAAGTAGACTTTCCTTTATCACTGAATTCGACCACAGTATTACAATCACTGTGTCCTAGATGTACTGAACCATTCTTTCTGACGCATAATTCGCCTTTCACTGGTAAAACTGTAATAAACGGCAAGTCCGAATTAGTCTCGGATTGAACGTTCAGAATCATGAGGTTAAGTGTAAAATTACCTAATCCAGACACTTCATTTTCTAGATCGGTCCCTGTCCTTTGGGGAAGACCTTCCTTGTCTGGGAAACATATTTTATTCATAACTGTATTAAGGTTCCCCCATATCCAATTGCTTTGGGAAACAGTGGACTTACTGTCTAGGGAGGACATTAAAGTAAACCATGCACCGCACGAACCATTATGTGTAAACGGATAAGGAAAGAGGGGCAGAGCTCCCTTGTATTTCTGATAGGGTGGTAGTCGGCCACATACCCAGCAATTTGTGGCATTGCTGGTCTGGTGAGAATGGTGTAACATACGGATAAAAGTGTTGTTGCGCATTGCTAATCGATAGGACAGCTCGTGAGGGGGCAGGTCACTGAAAGTGTGCTCTACAGTGTTATTAGAGGAAGTATGTACATGAGAACCAAGAGGAAAGAAAAACATGGAGTATTAAACTTATGCATATGATCGTAAGACTCAGAAGAAACATAAAAATCAAAGTAATGACGCACCTGCTGTGCAGGATTTTGCAATATTTTTCTCTCTTTTCAATTCGCCTACCTCTCTGACTACTTGGGTCTATCTTATACATGTCAGAAACCTGTCTAACCGCTTCACCCGAGGAGGACTTAAACAATTAAACGCTGTCTGACTTACTAGACCTGAACTTGGCTCGGTACTCCTGTTGTGGAGTTTTCTCTAACAGGGGGAGTTTATAGTCTGTAGCGGGGCAGTCCTTGAGAACAGTCTTTGGACACAGTCCATGAAATCTTTTAATGTGGCTGGAATGTAGCCATCCTTTACGGCCTTCGATCTTCACAGCGGTCCTCGTCGTCATCAACACCAGTTTGGGTTCCTTCCACCTGGGCTCCAGAGGGCTCGATCGGTCAAAGTTGCGGACCAACACCAGGTCTCCGGGAACGATTTCATGCGGTTTCACCTGGGTGTTGTCCGGGAAGGCAGCCGCGACCTGTGAACGACAAGATAGTAGTGCAGACATCAAGGAAGCCAAGTAATCTGTCAGCATAGTACTTTCAACATCTGTGATCTTACGGGGCATAGGCGTACCCCACATGTTTGGGGGACGGCCGAAGACTACTTCATAGGGGGACAGTCCGGTTCTGGAATGGGCTACCATACGCATATAAAAGAGGGCAACCGGCAGGGCTACCATCCAATCTACTCCTTTTTCTGCACAGACCTTCGCTAACCTTGTTTTCAGGGTCTGATTGTGTCTCTCAACGAGACCAGCGGCTTCGGGGTGTCGTACGCAGTGGAATTTCCACTGGTATCCTAACAGGAGTGATACCTGTTTCATGAGTTCGGACGAGAATGGCTGTCCATTATCTGAGTACACGACACGGGGCAAGCTGTATCGCGGGAAGAATTCACGGACCAACTGTTTGGCAGTGGTCACAGCAGTATAATCTGGGACTGGATATGCCTCTGTCCATCGGGAAAGGGCACATACAACTACGAGGACATACTTGAATCCTCGGCATCTGTCCATCTGGATATAATCCATCTGGAGGACTTCAAAAGGATGGTCAGGAGGATGAAATCCACCTTGTTCCACGGGGATACCTTTGCCTGGATTGAACTGACAACAGATCATGCAAGTACGCACTTTCTGTTTTGCTGCTGCACGTAAATGTTTGTTGAACCAGAGATTCTGAATGCTGTCTAACATGGCTTTCTCTCCTAAGTGTGCTGGACTATGTGCTGTGTTAATGATAACTTGAACCATAGAGTCGGGGAGGAACCATGTGGCTCTTCCCTTAGTCATCCATCCCTGATCTGTCTGGATCCCTCCTTGTTCAGTCCATTTCTTGATTTCATCTGGGGTTGCATGTGTCTGTATGTCGAGTACATCTAGTGTGGGATCCTTAACTGTCATACAATGTGTCGGAGAAGTTACTTCAGTCTTCATTGTGTCAGTCGGAATGTCTGTTTGAGTCTGAGCTGTGAGTTTAGCTGTTCGATCTGCCAGGTCGTTACCCTGGGAAATAATGTCGGTAACTTTAGTATGCGCTTTGCATTTCATGATAGCAATGGATGCGGGTAAGTGTATTGCTTCTAACAGGGCTTGAATGAGGGGACCATGTTGTATCTTGGCGCCGTGAGAAGTTAAAAAACCTCTTTCTTGCCAGAGAATACCGAAGTCGTGAACGACTCCGAATGCGTACTGTGAATCTGTGTATATGTTTACTTTCTTGTTCTTGGCTCGAATGCAGGCTTGGGTCAGAGTGATGAGCTCTGCTGCTTGGGCAGACACTGTGTCAATACACTGTGTTTCTATGACTTCAGTTTCAGTGGTCACTGCATATGCGGCTACTAGCTCTCCTGTGCTTGTTCTCATACATGAACCATCCACATAAAGTGTCAGGTCTGAATCGGGTAATGCAATGTCTGTCAAGTCTTGTCTGGGCTTCGTCACGGTGTTAATGACTTCCACGCAGTCATGTGGTGTAGGGTCTGCTGTAATCGAGGGTAACAGTGTAGCGGGGTTTAGTATGTTGCAACGTCTGATTTCTATGTGTGGTTGGAACAGTGTCAGTTCATAGCCTGTCAGTCGTGCTATGGTCAAGTGCTGAGTCTGGGTTCGGTTCAGAAGAACTTCCACGGAGTGTGGAACTTGTACTGTCAGAGGATGTCCTAACACTATTGAGTCGCTTTGTCTGATAGCTAGAGCTGTTGCTGCAACTGATTTTAGGCACGCAGGCAGAGCCTGGGCTACTGGATCCAATGTACTAGAAAAATAAGCACAAGGCTTGTGTTTCCCTGCTTGATCCTGTGTGAGAACAGATAATGCTGTGCCATCGCGTTCAGTGACAAAAAGTGTAAAAGGTTTACTGTAACATGGTGTCGCTAAAACTGGTGCTTGACATAAAGCTTTCTTCAGGTCATCAAAAGCTTGTGTATGTTCCTGAGTCCAAGTGAGGACAATCGAAGTCGCTGCCTCCTGTGTTGTCAACTGTATGAGTGGCTTAGCTAGATATGCATACTGAGGAATCCATTGTCTACAGTACGAAGTGAGGCCAATGAAGGCCCGTACTTCCTTTTGTGTCTTGGGTTGTGGCAGATGTGCAATTAACTGAATGCTATCAGGTGTCAACTGTCTACCCCTCTTGGACAGCAAGTGTCCAAGGTATACCACTTGCTGGGCACAGAATTGTAGCTTCAAAGGGGACACTTTATGCCCCTTTTCGGCCAGAAAATACAAGACTGTCAGTGATGCACGTTCGCAGTCACGTTCGGTCCGTGCTGTGATTAACAAATCATCAACATATTGCAGTAGGGCAGTGTCAGTAGGCATGTGAATACAGTCTAGTTGTCGTTTCAGTGCTTGGCTGTAAATACTAGGACTTTCTGTGAACCCTTGAGGTGCACGTGCAAATTTGAAGCTTCGGCCATTTAAACAGAATCCGAAAAGATACTGGCTTTCCGGATGAATGGGGACACTAAAGAAGGCGTTCTTGAGATCTATAACGGTAAAGAACGCTGCTTCGGAATCAATGGCAGTCAATAGGGAAGAAATGTCTGGGACCACTGGGTACTGGGGTATTATGCATTTATTTAGTTCTCGAAGGTCGATCACCAGTCTGTAGACCGGTGGTGCATTTGGGTCAGTTCGTTTAAGAATCGGAATGATTGGAGAATTACATACATTGGAGTCAGTTTCTACAACCACTCCTTGTGCAATGAGCTCGTCAATGATTTTAAGTAAGGCTGCTACAGCCTCAGGTGGCAACTTGTATTGTCGGATTCGGGGCAGTACAACACCTTGTTTGAGAGTGACACGATATGGTGTAATATGCATACAACCTACATCAGTTGGACCTTGAGCCCATAAATGCTGTGGTACATTCTGCAATCTTGGATCAAAATCTCTCAACACATAATGTCCTTTAAAATCACGTAAAAATAATCTCACTTCTTCCGGAGAACAACATATCACTGCTCCTAGTGCTTTCAATGTTTTAATACCAAGCAAGTTTTCAGGACATGATTTCGTAAGTAACAAGTCTGTAGTACGAGACAATGGACCAACTTCTAGTGGAACTGGCTTTGACACTTCGTTAACAATAGGTTTTCCTGAAAATCCAAGGGAAACATTCTGTGAGCCTGAGAGGGGTGCCCCTGGAACCTCGTCATGACTGATGGTAGTTCTGCTCGCCCCTGTGTCAATCAAACATTTTCTGTCTTTCCCTAATACCTGACTATGTACATAGGGACCCTCTTGATCTACAGGAACCTCGAGAAGGGGCAAGCCAACCTCCCTCTCTAGGCTGTTTCATGAATACTGCTGATAATCGGGGTAATCTGACTGTGCATACTGGTACATTTGTTGCGTGACATGTTGTGTGGCAGCAATAGGTTGGGGTTGGGGTACTGCTACTGTCTGTTGGGCATTCTGTGGAGGTTGCGTGTTCTGCGGAATATTCTGTGGAACATGTTCTGGTCTAGGTGGACGCGGTCTTTCTTTCATCCTGCCTGTAGCAATATTGTATTTTAGAACAGTACATTTGTTTATATAGTGACCTGGCTGTTTACAGTAGTTGCAATTCCCTTTAACAGGAGCTGCAGGATGACTAGTCTGTGTCGTACCCCTCTTCTGACCATCTGCTGGGACGGACTGGGCAACTAGTACTTTCATTTTCGTGTCTTTCATACGCCTCTGTTCATGTTCGTGTTCCTCTCTGATTCGGTTCTGGTGGTACTGTAACATTTGTAGCATTTGGGAAGGGGTATTAGCTTGCCATGTACTCTCGACTTTCAGTACTCTGTTTTTAACCTGGGGTAAGGAATTCTCGACTAGTTTGGTCACAAAAAGATGTGGATAAGATTCACTACTTGTTTTCAGGCCGCTATTAATAATAAAACATTTCTCGAAAAAATCACTAGTGTCTTCGTCTTGTTTCTGTTTGCAGGCTGAGATTGCATCCCAGTCTTCCTTTTTAACTGTCAATAACCTCGGCAAGACCTGTACTAATAATCCTGGTAATGCTTTGGCTTTGTCCCCAAGACCTGTACCTGGGACTCGCCCATTTTCTTCGGTTTCTAATTCTGCCCAAATAATCTTTTTATCTCCCACCTCCCATTCTTTTCCTTTAAGTTTTTCGTAAATGCCGGCTGGCAACAATACCTTTAACATTTTAAGAATATCGGGATACGTATAATCCCCCATGAGTAGCATGTCTTTTAATTCACGGTGAAATCCTGCTGGATCTTTATCATGACACGGCACTAATTTTTTCATTTCCAATAATTCCATTTTGGTCAAGGGGGTGTATACGAATACTCGTTCTAGCTCACCTCCTGTAGTCCGGACGGGATGAACTTCTCGTAAGGGATTCTGTCTGTCTATGTAAAATGGTTTCCTTACTGGAGGTGGAACAGGAACGAAATGTGGAGTCAGGAAAGTTCTGTATTTACGGCGTTGTTCTAGAATGATGTTAATTAAATCGGTACCTAGGCCTCTCCATCTTTTTAGGAGTAATTCTTCCAATATATTATATAGGGGACCTGGATCAGAATGCTGACTTTCATACAGTGTAATGAGGTGTTGGATCATGTACATACCAGCTAATCGCTGTTCGTCTGGGGAAAGACTCAAAAATGTTTGCTCTACTATGTCATCTTTATATATACTAGTATTGCCAGCCCATTGGACTGCTGACCGGGCCAGTTCCTGTTCAGGCATGGTACTAAGTTCACTGTAACCTATTCGTTCTTTCAGTATTTTATCAGTGGCTTGGAATAGATGTTCAAGAGAACATTGTTCTGGTATGGGAGAAAGAAAACGTTTCTGGTTTTCTGGACGTACGGGTCTGTCAAAGGGTCTTGCCCTACCTACATATGCTATACTATCTGCACTCGCAGTGTCTATCTCATCGTCTTCTGAGACTTCATCATCTGCTTTCTCGGTTTCTCTCGCTGCTTTCTCCTTTGCGTGTATGTCTAGAATTTCTTTACGAATCTTTCTGTACATGGAATCTATACAAGCTTGTTTACTATGTTTTTATCAGCTATGTTGTCACTCCATTTAATCAGGAGTTTCATTTCTTCTTTGTCTTTACCTGGCTGGTCTTGTTCCCTAATCAGGCAATTTATTGAAAACTGTAGGATCATACCTTGAGTCTCCACCTTTCTGTGTGCCATGGCCTCGTGAATACTTTCTGGTTTCTCCCCTGTTCTAATAAAATGATATATGTTGTCTAGATGTTTAGTCATGTCCGGTAAAATAGTCAAATAGTTTGTAACACGTCGTATACGTAATGAATATAATATCATCTGGTCTTCGCCTGGTACCGGATCATATCTACAATCTGTAATGTACTGTCTAAGGGCTGCGTACGTAGCTACTTTTGGTGTACGTTGTAATGCTGCTTCTCTGAGTGTGGTTCGTTTTATTTGAGGCGGGGTGACGGGAGTACCTCCTACTGCTCCCCCTGAAGCGGGATCGTCGACTATTACTGGTTGTGCTGTCACTGGTGGCAGTGTAGGCGGTAAAATAGGTGCAGGTAATGCAGATAATGCGGGTTGGCCCTGCGTTGCAGGTGGCTTAAAAGGATTACTAGGACCAGTGGCCGGAACAGTGGCAGATGAGACAGTGGGAGGGGTCGTGTCATCAGCGGGAATGTGAACAGGGTTGGGAGGATGAGCATTTGGAGGAGGATTTCTGTTTGCATATTCCGGGACAGTGTCATCTAAATACGAACAAAGGAAAATCTCCGCGTCGGTCTGTTTGTGACGTAATTTAGTCGGGACCAATGGTGGCGGCAAGTTTCGGGGTACTTCCGGGGTCGCTTTGGGCAGGCCCTCGGCGAGAACAGGATACATGCCTGTAATAAGGGCATTTCTTTGTCTGTCTAATTGTTCTGCTCTAACTCGTTCTCCTTCTTCTAGTAACTCTCTTTCTTTAGCTTTTTCAGATTCTTCTCTACTTTTCTCTGCTTTCCTGATTTCTTTCTCTGTTCTTCTATGCGCTTCTTTACGCCACAATTCTATGGCATCTTTCTGGGATTGTCTGGCTTTCTTTTTCCATAGTGCTTCTTCTACTCTCATGATGCATTCAGCATCCCATGTCCCTGAGACAGGCCATCTATACTTCTCTTCCAGATCCCTAGTATAATCAACCCACAAGTCTAAGTACAGTATGGCATCTAAGCCATGCTTGTGGTACATAAATTGTCCTGGAGTGTCCCTAGGCGGGACGGGAACTGCTTCTTCGAGTATCCCTTTCCTAGTTCCTATCTGACGTAATTTCGAGAACAGTGGCATTTTTGAACTTACTTGAACGTGAATACAATAAACACAGTAATGAATAGCAAACAATCATTCATACCACGACATTAAACACATTAAAACATTTCAGACTGATATTACCTGGTACATAGAAGACACAAATTCTGAAAATCTCGAGGAACAATACTAGAATACTGAATCACTAGATGCACTGCTAAAACAGTACAGACAATACCGGTCCCATAAAGAGACATGTCATTACCGTATCCACCTAAGTGAACACGTCTGGACCGAGTCTGTGTACCCAGACCCGTCTTGACCGGGCACAAATTAATGAACCCGTCTAGATGCGTTCCCAACAACGGTACTCACCGGGAAGCAAAACTGAAGGTCTCGGAAACTGGACTGGACTGGACTGGACTGCTACGACGTCTACGCTGCTACTACGCCGCATGCGCTTCGGAACAGGTGGGCCTCTGGATACCTCGGACCTTGCTCTCTCGGCTTGGGCTCTGGTCGGGACTCTCCGCATTCCTCACCGCCTCGTCTGGATGCTGGACCGCAGTCTCCGTCTCCTCCGTGGGCCTGAGGGAGTTAGCAGGAAAACCCGCAGGTGTGCACAGGGATCCGTCACGGCTGTAAAAGGGGTCAGGGGCCTGCGTACATCACCGGCGCGTGATGAAGGGGAGGGGTCCCTATTCGGGCGCCAGATTTATGTGGTAAATAAAATTTACTGGTTTATTTTTCTATACATTAAATGACAATAAAGGATAGCTCAATAAATGAGAGGCAGAGTCCGTGGTATCTGAGTCATACGGGCTTTAATTAAGGTTCTCGAGAACCGGGACATCGAGTTCCATCACCACTAAGGTTCAGGAAGGGACATTCAACATTTTATTAACATCACACATTATATATAGTAAAACAGTATAATTGAAATGAATACAGTAGGCGTAACAAGTGAAAAGAGAAAGATAAGAACACATGTGCGTAACAGGAGGCGTGTAAGAGGGCGTACACGTAGGCGTGTATTGGAAACGTCACAGAAGTGTCATAAGTGGGTGGATGCATAATGAAATTCTGCAGGGTCAGCAGAAACCTTTGGCATGGGTGCGTGCGCAACTAAGCATGACATGGTATAGACGTGTAACTGGGGGGAACTGGGGGCTTGACTTTTAGCACTAGTAGAGGAGTCTGGTGTCTGGGATGTCAGAACGATCTGCACCTATAGCATATCTGGTATCTCATGTTTGGAGGATGTGTTGTCTGAAGTAAAAGGTCTCTCGGGCAGAGGCCGTTCAATACTGAATGCTAGTGCGTGCATATGTGTCTGGGTGCAATGCGCGGGGCCATGGGCCTACCTTGGTAACGGGTTCCGTAAATCACTTGCAAGGAGGACAGGAAGACCGGGCCCTTTGCTCTGCATCCGGGAATATGTTTACCTATTTCACTAGACTGGAATGTGTTTTCGAGGAGGCTGAGCAGATAACTGAAGGCAAAATACTGTCTTGGCAGGCAGGCCAGGCCGAGCCGGGCACCGCTTCGCTGGGCAGGAAGTAAGACAGGGGTCAGGGATGCATACCTAAACTGCAGCTTTCAGAGACAGAAGTGACTCGGAGCCTCAATTAAGGGCCTAGCTCGACTAAGCCAGAAAATATGGAAAACGTGTGTTTCGTGTTACTTAAAAGTGCACCATGTAAAGACGTTGGCACCATAGGCCTAGAAGCCAAATTAACGTGTCTTTCTTGGAGGACTGAATAACTGACATGTTAACGTTGGACACAAATGCATATGCGTCTTCATGGCATGCACGGAAAGGAAGTTACACGACATACATGGAACATGGGTGCATGGATAGGGTGCGAGTGGGGGACACATTGATTACCTAAAAATTTCTATTTCCTCAAGCTGGCGAAGTCGGCCCGGCCTAGAACCTTTATTACCTCTACAGGAGCAAGAGTCCTGACGCGCTCGAGGGGTGGCACCTCCGATGGGGGCCAAACCGGACGTCGACAGGCACCAACCAAGATCATCTAAAGAGACAAGACAGATCCAGACTAACAAACTGGACCGCTACACAATGTCTAAGGGCTCCTCTACAGACTCAAGGCAGGTTCATTCCGCGGGGGGACTCTTCAGCCCTCCAGTCGAGCCGCCGCTGCTCGACATAATGGCAGCCATAGACAGAGTTAAGTCGTCGCTGGGACAGAAAATGGAGTTGCTGGACAACAAATTGGACACTCACAATAGAGGTCAATCTCATCCGGGCAGATCTTACAAAAGTGAACGAAAAAGTTAAGTTGTTGGATATAAAGACTGCCAGTTTAACCGATGATGTGGCGTTGCTCCAACAGAAGGTGCGGGACCTCAAAACCTCTCGTGACCTTACCAAATGAAAGCTAGATGATTATGAGGGGAGAGCCCAACACAACCATCTATGTATCCTTGGGGTGCCTGAGAAGTCTGAAAGTCCAGCCCCGGACCTGTTTGTTGAGGACCTCATCCTCAAGCACCTCAAGCCTAATGGTCTGGGTAACTTCTTCACCATCGAGCGTGCACACAGGGTTCCGGGAGGGCAACCCAGGCCTGGAGCGCCCCACGCCCGATGATTGCAAGGGTGTTAAACTTCAGGGACAAAGACGTGATCCTGCAGGCGGCTCGGTCGGGGGCCCCCCTGCGGTACGAAAACACCACCCTCTCTTTCTTCCCTGACTTCACACAAACTGTCCAGAAACAACGCCGGAATTTTCTTGCAGTGAAGTGAAAAAAATCAGAGACAGAGGGTTGAAATGTGCTATGATGTTCCCGGCTCGACTGAGGGTGGAGGTCGAGGGGATAGCCTGTTTTTTTGATAATCCAGAGGTGGCATTGGATTGGATTGACAGCCATCCCCCAGGAGGCCCAAGGGGCGAGACCTAGGCGGGGAAAGCGAAGAGTGGGAGCAGGAATGAAGGAGGCCACAAGATTCACAGGACTATTGTGTATCGTCAGGTAGTGGGGTTTGACCCACGACTAATTTCCCTGTTTAACCCGTAGACTATGTGACATTCATGGGCTGTCTCGGCTTCAGGGAGACTATTCTGATTTGGGCTGGGGTGGAGACGGGACACCGGTCTTCCTCCTCATTACTACCTTTAGTTAACCAGTAGATTTAGAGTGTGGGATGACAGGCACACTGTTAGTTGGGGATGGGCGGAAGCCATGAGCAGGGGTGCAGGGAGAGGAGTAGGGATGTAGGATCAGTGGGGCTTCCGGTTTTGGGGTCATATTGTTTGTGGGAATTTTTGTAGTTTGTGTTATTTTTACAACATCAGGAGACAGCAGCGTGCTTGCGACATTTCTATACCAGTTTAATGTCGAACAATAGACGGGGATTGGGGCTAAGTGTGCTTAGCTGGAATGTGAATGGATTAGGTGACAAAATAAAGAGGGGGATGGTTAACCAGTTTATCAGAAGACACTCTCCAGACGTCGTACTCTTGCATGAGACACATCTCATTGGAAACAGGTGCATGGTAGGCATGAGCGGATTTTGCGGATTGGCAATCCGCGAATTTGCAGATTTGCAAACTCGCAATCCGCAAAATCCGCGAATTCCCGCGAATTTGCGGATTTTTTTTTTTTTTGTGTTCGCCCGTGTTTCTGCCAGTTCGCGAGGGTTTTTACAATTTCGCAATTTGCGAACTTACCTGTCGGGTCGCAAGTTTTGCGAACTTGTTGTTTCTACGTGTCCAACCTGTTTGGGACACTCTTCTTCATCACTGCCACTCTCTGTCACCACTGCCACTCTCTGACTACTCATGCCACCCTCTGGCCCACCCATGCCACCCTCTGTTTCATCACCACACCCTCTGGTTGTCCAGTGTACATTATTTTTGGCAAAGCAAAGCACACCTTCCCTGCCTCAAGTGACCTGAATTAATTTGGGGCTGATTAATGTGTCACAGAATATTTTTTTAGCTGGCACCTGCTTCCTTAGTGCGCCCTGATTAGTGATCTTTTGCACTTGCTAAGTGCTTTCATTGTTGCAAAATTAGTTACAACACCTGCCCTGCCCCAACTGACAATAATGAATTAGGGGCTGATTAATGGATTTTAACTTCCAGCCTGGCTCCTGCTTGTCTCCCTTAGCTGTAATTCAGGACCTTTGTGGCATATGTGTAACTATTCTGAGGTTCAGAGCAGGGTCACATAATAGTTGCAACTGGCAACTGAACTCTGGAGGGGCCCCTCAGGAAGCACTACAGGAAATGGCTACTAATGATGAGCCTGAACTTTTGAACCTGGTAAGTAGTTACTTTCAGTTTTGCTAAAATCGTATTTCTGCAATTTCGCACTTATTCGCGGGGCGCGAACTCACGCGAACAGTGCGAGCAGTGCGAGCAAAATCCGCTGCTCGCGGATTTGCGGATTTTTCAGGAAATTCGCAAATCTCGCGGATTGCGGATTTCCCGAAAATCCGCAAAATCCGCGAGCGGAACGGATTTTCCGCCCATGCCTAGTGCATGGCCCTACATAAAGGGGGTTACAAGCTGGTGGTGCATGCAGGATTCACTACAGGGTCGAGGGGGGTTGGCATATTGGTAAAACAGTAATTTCCCTTGACTATCCAGACTACATGGTCCGACCAGAGGGGTAGGTATATTGGTATATCAGGTCAGTGGGAAGGGAAAACAGCTACCTTTGTATCCATTTATGCCCGACCTGGCCTACAGTCAGATACGTTTTGCGGCCTGGGCTCCATTTTCTTAACCTTGCCCTTGGGCCTCCTGGTGTTGGGAGGTGAATTCAGCGCGGTAAAGGACAGTGAATTAGACTGACATCCCGTCTGAACGCTGAACCGGCGCAGAGGTGACTCCCTGACTATCTGGATACAATGGGGCTAGTAGATGGTTGGCAGGCGCGCAGCCCATGGGCGAATTTTGCGAATTTGCGGTTCGCGAATTTGCGTATTCACAAATTCGCAATCCGCAAAATCCGCGAACTCTCGCGAATTTGCAGATTTTTTCTTTTTTTTGTCTTCGCAAGGGTTTCTGCCAGTTCGCAAGCGTTTTGTACCAGTTCGCAATTGCGAACTTACTTGTCGGCTCGCAACAGTCGCGACTATGTTGTTTCTACGTCTGGTTCATCATCACAGGTTCACAGCACCCTCTGTTTCACCACTGCCACCCTCTGGTTCACCCATGCCACCCTCTGGTACATCACTGCCACCCTCTGGTTCATCACTGTAGATTATGGGGGGGAAAAGCAAGCACACCTGCCCTGCTTTAAATGACCTGAATTAATTTGGGGTTGATTAATGTGTCACTGAATTTAAACTTTCAGTCTGGAACCTGCTTCCTTATCTGTAATTTGCTTTCTGTTGCAGTGCAATTTTTTTTCACAGGACCTTTGTGGCCTACTTGTAGCTATTCTATGAACCTGCTGTCAGGGTCAGAGCAGGGTCATAGAATAGTTGCAAGTAGGCAACTAAACTCTGGAGGGGCCCCTCAGGAAGCACTACAGGGAATGGTTACTAATGATGAGTTTGAACTTTTGTACCTGCTGAGTGCTTTCAGTTTTGCAAAACTCATTTTTCTGCAATTTTGCGGGATTCGCGGGGCGCGAATCTGCGCGAGATCGAATTCGGAAGCCGCAAATTCTTGCGAATATGCGATTTGTTTTTTTGTGGCGTGTTAGTTCGCAATGTTTTGTGCGTTTTAGCGAGCCGCTTGTAGCGCAACGGCGCAAAGTTACCCTCACGGTCGTTCACGGGCGCGGCCATCTTGTTTGCATGACGTATTTCCGTTTCCGGGCGCTATGTGTAATCTCGCAAAGTGTGCGGCTCGCTAGTACAAGTTCGCGTGTGATCGCGAGGGAAATCTCGCGTGAACTTACCCACGCGGTCGTGAAAGGGCGAGGCCATCTTGTTTCTCATTCATTGCTATGGTTCTGGGCATGCTTTCTGTATCCTCTCTGAATCTCTGCCATCCTTTGCTTGTTTGTAGTTTTTTTTGATCTATTTTACTTATTATCTATCCCTCTATTTTTCTAGCTCTATATTTTTGTGTTTTCTGCTACTTTTGGTTAATTTTAAACTACTTTTTTAAACTCTTTTCTTTTCTTCTTCCTTATTCTATTTCTTATTTATTATTTACCTTCCTTTCTACCCAGACCATGGTAAAGGGAGCATCCTGAAAAGGAGAAGCGTCCCGCACCCCGTGCCCGGCTCCCGTGCGGCCGTTTGAGGGGGGAGCAGGTCACAGCCCGGGAGATCTTCAGCGCGGAGGAGGTGACCGCACTAGTTTTTTATGTTCAGCGCCGCCTCCCCAGGACCATCATGGCAGGCGGCAAGATGGCTAGCGGGTACGGGATCCGGGATCGCCGGAAGCGGTGGGAGAAGGTGTGCCGGGCCATATACCAACACTCTTTGGTCCGGCGCACCTACAACCAGGCCACCCACCGTTGGACGGATCTCCTGGACCGGGAACGTGACTTGATCGACCTGCTCGGCCTCGAGATCCCCGGGCTTGGTGAGTAGTAGTAGCTATTTCTTCACTACTCTGTTTTCTCCTGCTCTGTGTGTTATTATATTGCAAATTTTGTTTTTTACCAAGAGTAATACTGCTGCTGATTACATTGTAGGTAAATTATATTTCAAAATCTTCTGTGCATTTCAGGTGCACTGCTCTCCTTCTCAGTAGCGTTGCTACTATGCTTATTTGTTTTCGATTTTGTGTTCATTTCATTGGCCTGAGAAATTATGTATGAGTATAGTTTAAAGAACTGCATAATGCTAGACACTAAGGGTCAGATTTTTAATTACCGGCGCATCCCTGCAAAGTAGAAGGGATGCGCCAGTAATTGTGCGCCACGCCACCACCACCCATGGTGCGCCGTATTTACAATGCGGCGCACCATGGGCCCAAAACGTCACCGAAGCGTTACGCATCTGTGCCGTAAAGGGGGCACATTGCTGGAGTTGCGTCGCAAAGATGGCGCAGCTCCAGCAATGCTCTGGGGTACCCTATCTCCCCAATGCTGCGTCAAGCTATACGTCTGCTTCAAGCAGGCGCAGGGTTTGAGTCACGCATCATTGTCCTAAAAGTGACTGATTGAAATCTTGTAGATTTCCCTCAGCCACTTTTAGTATGCGTTCCTGCGCAGGAACGCCCTCCCTTGCGCCGGAACGCCCCCTGATGGCGCAGGGCTTTACAACGTGATGCATCTCCCATATGCATCATGTTGTTAATATACGCCTCACCATGGCGCCTCTTTTGTTCTGCCGCTGCGTCACAAAAGTCACGCAACAATGGAGCAAAAGAGCCGCAAGGGGCTTCTAAATCTGCCCCTACAGACTCCAGTCCAGCCCTTCCTTTGTACACCTGGCAATAAGAAGAAATAGTGGTGGTGGATTGATAGTTTGAGTATTTTAATGACTGGTTAATGTAGTAGGAAACTTTTTAGTGTTGTCGCTGATCTGCAATCACGTTGGACTTTGTCTGTCACTTTGCGTGCTGCGGACTGCTGCTTGCCAGTCCTAGGCGAACCTTTTTACTAGTTTGTTTAGTGAGTTACATAACTTTCCAAGTCGACGGTCCGCAACTCAAGCAATACTAATATCGTAGTAGACCACATGAGATAGGTCAATATATCCCGTGGAATAGTTGTCTATATGCTATTTCGCCAAAATATTTTGTTATTGTTCTTTTGAAATGTTTGATTTGGTTGACAAATATCATCCATGTTTTCTGGTCTTTCTTTCTTTCATGTTGTACATCAGCTCCCCCCAGGGGCAAGAGGACATTGGAGGAGGCTGCTGCTGCTGCTGAACAAGGCCAGGACCGGTCAGGCGAGGGCTCCTTTGCTGGCCCCGGTAAGATTTAATTTTAATATAGAGTACCTATTTTTTCCTAGCGTTCCTCATTCGATTTTCTCTAAATTGTCTTTGATCTTCTTGTAGACTGTATCTAAATTCTTATCCTGCCTCGACAATGACTCCCTGTGGTATTACTAGATTGTTTTTATTAGTCTGTCTGTGTAGCTAACTAAGATTGCACATTTGGCAAAAGGTGTAAAACGAAACTCCCATTCTAGTCAGCAATAGCTCTATGCACTGAGTGCAGTCCTCTGGGATTGTCCATAATGTCTTTTCAAGTCTTCTAAATGTTTATGCTTCTTTGACAATTACCAATTACCCATGGTTCACCGACGAACTCAAGAGCTCCAAGAAGAACTGCCGAGCCCTCGAGAAAGCCTGGAGAAGGGAACCAACACCGGACAACATGACCACCCTCAAGCTTGCCACCCGGAAACACCACCAACTGATCCGCTCCACCAAGAAAACTGCATTCAAGGACCGGCTGGAACACAACGCACACAATTGCAAGGAACTCTTCAACATCGTGAAAGAGCTCTCCAACCCCAACGCCGGAAACAACGGCATCACCCCATCGCAAGACCTCTGCAATTCCCTCGCCTCCTACTTCCACAACAAGATCGCGGACATACACAACAGCTTCAGCACTCAACCGACGCACGCCACGACCGAACCACCGCCCCCCACCACCACCATCCGCGCCTGGACTCCGATCAGCACCGAAGACACCGTCCGCATGATGAACTCCATCCACTCCGGATCTCCGACCGACCCCTGCCCTCACCACGTCTTCAAAAAGGCTGACGCTGTCATCGCACCCTACCTGCGGGACATCATCAACACCTCCTTCGACACCGCCACCTTCCCGGAGAGCTGGAAGCACGCCGAACTCAGCGCCCTACTAAAGAAACCTACAGCGGACCCCACCGAACTCAAGAATTACCGCCCCATCTCGCTCCTCCCGTTCCCAGCCAAAGTCATCGAGAAGACCGTCAACAAACAGCTGGCCGCCTTCCTCGAGATGAATGGATCCCTCGACCCCTCACAGTCTGGCTTCCGAGCCAACCACAGCACCGAGACCGCCCTCATCGCTGCCACCGATGACATCCGAGCCCTGATGGACAACTGAGAAACAGCGGCACTCATCCTCCTAGACCTCTCCGCGGCATTCGACATTGTCTGCCACCGCACCCTAGTGAAGCGCCTCAGCTACGTCGGAATCCAGGAGAAGGCTCTGGAATGGATCATCTCCTTCCTCGACGGAAGAACACAGAGAGTCCGTCTACCACCGTACAAGTCAGAGGCCACCGAAGTCATCTGCGGTGTCCCTCAAGGATCCTCGCTGAGCCCCACCCTCTTCAACGTCTACATGAGCCCCCTCGCGGCCATCGCACGCCAACACAACCTCAACATCTTCTCCTACGCTGACGACACCCAGCTGATCCTCTCCCTGACCAACGACCCCGCCGCCGCCAGAGCCAACCTTCACGAAGGGATGAAAGACGTAGCCGAGTGGATGACGACCAGCCGCCTGAAACTGAACTCAGACAAGACGGAAGTCCTCATCCTGGGTTCCTCGCCTTCCGCCTGGGACGACTCCTGGTGGCCCCCCGCCCTGGGCACCGCACCAAAACCGACAGACCACGCACGCAACCTGGGCTTCCTCTTGGACTCCTCCCTCACCATGACCAGACAAGTCAACGCCGTCTCCTCGTCATGCTTCAACATCCTGCGCATGCTACGGAAGATCTTCCGGTGGATCCCCACCGAGACCAGGAAGACGGTCACCCAGGCCCTCGTCACCAGCCGACTGGACTACGGCAACGCCCTCTATGCCGGAACCACCGCCAAGCTCCAGAAGAGACTCCAGCGGATCCAGAACGCCTCAGCCAGACTCATCCTCGACATCCCACGACACAGCCACATCTCCGGACATCTGAGAGACCTGCACTGGCTCCCCGTCAACAAAAGAATCACCTTCCGTCTCCTCACCCACGCACACAAAGCCCTACACGATCAAGGCCTGAGCTACCTCAACAACCGCATCAACTTCTACGCTCCCAAACGCCATCTCCGATCAGCCAGTCACGCCCTTGCCGCCGTCCCCCGCATCCGAAGAACGACAACAGGAGGAAGGTCCTTCTCCTACCTGGCCGCCAGGACCTGGAACTCCCTCCCGACCGACCTGCGCCTGACCCAGGACCACCTCTCCTTCAGGAAGAAACTCAAGACCTGGCTGTTCGAGCAGTAGCAGCACACCCCACCCCCCCAAGCGCCTTGAGACCCTCCGGGTAAGTAGTGCGCTCTATAAATGTCTTTGATTGATTGATTGATTGAACAATAAAAAGGTGAATGACCACCAAGAAAGAATAAGATACTAGTACTTTACTTTTGGTTTGGATAGGAGGACAATCCATACTACTACTGTTGCAGGGATAAATCTGCACAAACAGAACTATGGACACTAAATAGTGCATTGTTTATCAATTATAATAGGCGCAGGTAGACTTTCCACATACCTCAGTGATATCAGTCTTTGAAGAACCCCCAATCTCCTTACTGACTAGATAGTGTGACAGAGTCATTTAGCTCCTGAATTCATCGATGATTGATCCCCAATGATGATTATCCGACGCAGGACAAGAGTACGGAGTCAGAGTCCAGAAGTGTCAGAGGCACGGACTCATGCTTGCAAATTGCAAAACCTTTTGCTCATTGACTCTTGACCAAAAACCACAGAGTCTATTTAAGTTTTAAAGCTTTATTAAAAGTAAAAAAAAATTTTTAAATCAAGCTTGTCATAAAACAAAGTACGGTTGATTAAAAATGGAAAAGTGCTTATAGTGATTTATTTCACACATTTATTGTGGGCGAGCCGAGCCCTCACCTGGTTTGAACTTCTTTTTGGTGCTAAATCGTTGGTCCCTCTGTCCTAGTGGTGGTGATGATGAGTTCTTCTTAGAAGTGAAGCTTCTGTCTGTTATGAGAAAAATGGTGCGTGTTAAAAAGCAAGCATTCATCAGTTGTGCCAAAAAGTGCAGCATGACAACACCCTTCCCTGGAAAAAGGGACATTTTTACTTTAGAGTAGACAGTCACAAATTATTAGATTGGTTTCTGTATTCACATTTCTTCATTCCTAGACAAAATACTAGTGAGTGGTGTATGTCTATGACATCTAACATTCTTAAATGTACTTTGTAGGTGGAACATCTGGTGCTGGGCCCAGCGCAGGGGTGGAGGAGGAAAGCTCTGGGGAGGAGGCGGTGCAAGTGCTGGACCACACTGCTGTGCGGGTTGCCACGGTAGTGGCGGGCAGTGGTAAGCTCTTATATTCCTTACTTATTGAGATTGCAGACTGCATAGTGTGCTCCCCGTGAGAAAACGTAAGGTTTGTCCACATGAGAGACATGAAGAAGAATGATTGACATATAGTTTGAATGGATGGATGCCTGGATCATGGTACTCTTAGATAGCATATGTGTATCTAGAGAGAGTAGACGGTCACTGGATGAACTAAGTGTTACTTTGAAGAGCATGTAACAACGCACCTGCACGTCCGTCCCAGTGTAGGAAAGGCAAGGAAAAGAAGTTGTAATACTAATTTTGTCCGAATACTACCATGAATAGTAGCAGTAGTTTGTATTGCAATCACAGCATATATCCGGCTATTACGATGGCCACTCACTACCTCTGTTAATAAGTTTAGTAGAACTCGGTCATTCATGTGTGGAAGTATCACTGTTCACTCAATAAAAAGCAAAGCACCTAAAGTCATCCCATATGTAAGCAAATACATACCATGTGCAGTGATAGATAATCAGATTATTTATCTTCTTCATTTTCCTTTATTAGTATTCATTGGCACTGTAGGGTGAAAGTTAAATTAATTAAGCAGTAGCCCTTGTAACAGAGTATTCTCAGTGCCACACATAATAGAAAAGTAAGAGCATCACCACCTGCATGTACTGAACTGGTACAGTAACGCAAGTCTGTCTCACTCATCATGGCGGGCGTCTGTTTTTCTCGGGTGCAAGTTGACTGCGCTGGAATTATGACGGCGTGCAGAAGTTAACGTACCAATTTTGCTAAACAAGAGAGAAGAAGAAGAATAAGACTGGTGTACTGTCATAGTCGACTCTAATGGAGTGAATCCATAGTGCTCGTAGAATTGATTCCTTAAACTCCCACTAATGTTAGAGCAAGGATGAAGAATCAATCAATCAATCAAAGACATTTATAAAGCGCACTACTCACCCGGAGGGTCTCAAGGCGCTTGGGGAGAGGGGGTCCGCTACTGCTCGAACAGCCAGGTCTTGAGCTTCTTTCTGAAGGAGAGGTGGTCTTGGGTCAGGCGCAGGTCGGTCGGGAGGGAGTTCCAGGTCTTGGCGGCCAGGTAGTAGAAGGACCTTCCTCCTGTTGTCGCTCTTCGGATGCGGGGGACGGCGGCGAGGGCGTGACTGGTTGATCGGAGATGGCGTTTGGGAGCGTAGAAGTTGAGGCGGTTGTTGAGGTAACTCGGGCCTTGGTCGTGTAGGGCTTTGTGTGCGTGGGTGAGGAGACGGAAGGTGATTCTCTTGTTGACGGGGAGTCAGTGCAGGTCTCTCAGATGTCCGGAGATGTGGCTGCGTCGAGGGATGTCGAGGATGAGTCTGGCTAAGGCGTTCTGGATCCGCTGGAGTCTCTTCTGGAGCTTGGAGGTGGTTCCGGCGTAGAGGGCGTTGCCGTAGTCCAGTCGGCTGGTGATGAGGGCCTGGGTGACCGTCTTCCTGGTCTCGGTGGGGATCCACCGGAAGATCTTCCGTAGCATGCGCAGGATGTTGAAGCACGACGAGGAAACGGCGTTGACTTGTCTGGTCATGGAGAGGGAGGAGTCCAGGATGAAGCCCAGGTTGCGTGCGTGGTCTGTAGGTTTGGGTGCGGTGCCCAAGGCAGGGGGCCACCAGGAGTCGTCCGAGGCGGAGGGCGAGGAGCCGAGGATGAGGACTTCCGTCTTGTCTGAGTTCAGTTTCAGGCGGCTGGTCATCATCCACTCGGCTACGTCTTTCATCCCTTTGTGTAGGTTGGCTCTGGCGGCGTCGGGGTCGTTGGTCAGGGAGAGGATCAGCTGGGTGTCGTCGGCGTAGGAGATGATGTTGAGGTTGTGTTGGCGTGCGATGGCCGCAAGAGGGCTCATGTCTTGCCTTTAAGATCTTGAGAGGTATTGGCCCGGAAATCTTATTGAGCTGTCTTTCCTTTTATGTTCCCACCCGCAGCCTCCGTTCCCAGGGTTTGGCCCTTGCGGTGGTCCCCAGATTTAGGCTCAGTCGCATGGGAGGCCGCTCGTTTAGGGTAATGGCCGCGTCAGCATGGAACTCCCTGCCTGTTGAAATCCGTCTGATGGAGGACCTTTTGGCCTTCCGGAGGGCTATAAAAACCTTCTTGTTTTAGCTGTTTTCTGTTTTTATTCTCCTGTTGTGTTATGTTCTACCTTGTCTCTGCGCCAGGACGCTCCTTGGCTGGAGTATCTGTGCGCACAATAAATTATCGTAACATAACATAACATAACATAACATGTAGACGTTGAAGAGGGTGGGGCTGAGCGAGGACACTTGAGGGACGCCTCAGATGACTTTGGTGGCCTCTGACTTGTACGGTGGTAGGCGGACTCTCTGTGTCCTTCCGTCGAGGAAGGAGATGATCCATTCCAGTGCCTTCTCCTGGATTCCGACGTTGCTGAGGCGCTGCACTAGGGTGCGGTGACAGACAGTGTCGAATGCTGCGGAGAGGTCTAGGAGGATGAGGGCCGCTGTTTCTCCGTTGTCCAGCAGGGCTCGGATGTCATCGGTGGCAGCGATGAGGGCGGTCTCGGTGCTGTGGTTGGC
Source organism: Lissotriton vulgaris (assembly GCF_964263255.1). NCBI lineage: Eukaryota > Metazoa > Chordata > Amphibia > Caudata > Salamandridae > Lissotriton > Lissotriton vulgaris. The sequence continues at coordinate 648,698,191 of NC_141687.1, read as the reverse complement.
TCGGAAGCCAGACTGAGAGGGGTCGAGGGATCCATTCGTCTCGAGGAAGGCGGCCAGCTGCTTGTTGATGGTCTTCTCGATGACTTTGGCTGGAAACTGTCAGGGTATGCTCCACAGGATCCGGATGGTGAATATAAGGCCCACCTCCAAACGTCACAAACACTCTGATATATATATATCAACAGAGGATTTGAGCCATTAGGCGAGGGGTAATTGCAAAATAATAAACAGGGAAGGGAAGGAAGGGATCTGCTGGGAAGGGATGTACCTGAAACGACAGAACATACAAAGGTAAGAACACCATACACCCAACACATCCAATAAACCACCAGTACCCCTTGTAACTAAGTACCTGTGAGAAAAAACATGAACTCGGCAATTGGGTGGTCTTGAATTCCCCCTCTAAGGATATATGCTTGAGCCCTATTGAAAACAGGCATACGTTAGGAAACCATCACATACATAAGCTTATACATATGAATTCATCAGGGAGCTCCTATACCTTAGTGAAACCTCAAGCTATCCGAAAAAAGGAGTTCTGGGTGAAGGCTTGATAAAAGAGTAACTGAACACAGGGAAAATTATAAGTGGAAGCTGTAATGTTAACCATACAGATACGGTAATGCGTGGGAAGCAAGAACCACAGCACTCCGCTCTGTAAGTAGAAGCACACCAGCCCCTGTTAGAAACACAGGCACTTGAAAGTAACTCTCATGTATTTTTGCGGTTAGTTTGACCAGTATGAATTACTTTGATACTGTGTCAGCACAATCATGATATTTCCTCAAGAGTTCTCGCCACGGCAACACGCAGTTGAGACCACCGCCGTGCTCCGCAAGCGTCACTAGTATCCAAAGACAATAGAAAATACAAGCGCTTGTTCTGGCTACACGGAGCAGCTGCTACCACCGTGCACCACCTACTTAATGTAGAAGAAGAACGCAACCAATAGAGAGACGGCAGCGTGTGGCTCCGCTCACCACTACGCTCCGCTCTAACGTCCAGAACAGCCAACACGGGCTATAACCACAACACAGCGATTGTCCCACGGAGGCGAACCTGCTACTCCGCGCCCACAGCAAACGGATATCAAACAACAAAAATAAGCAAGCGCCGCAGTTCCGTCACTGCGCGCTGGAAATCACGGCAACGCGTGGGAGCCCCCACAGCGCTCCGCTCAATGGCGGTCACGAAAGGGCGGGGAACCGCTCCTACCTGGAGGTGAAATAGCAACGGACACAGAACCTCCCTGCTGGTACACGATTCACCGACACCTTCTTCCCTCGCTCACTGGAAGCAGCAAAGCGGAATAACACGCAACAGGATGCGTGTCACAGGAACTCAAATAGGCTTACCCGGGGCTTCTGGGTAATGTAGTTCGCTCAGCGCCCGTTTTCCTTTACTGCACCTCGCTCCCCCAGACACAGTAATGCAGGCGCAAGTATGGATTCTGACAGTAGGTCCTCCTCTCAGCGCCTACTAGGCCCAGGCCGCGTAGGAAACCTCCGATGGAAGGACCGGATAGCATCAGGGGCATGGACGTTGGATACCGGTTCCCAGGAGTCGTCTTCCACCGAATACCCCTTCCATGACACCAGATACCACAACACACCCCTCCTGTACTTGGAATCCTTGATGCTCCGCACCACATACTCAAAACTCCCATCGCACAACACCGGAGGGGGAGCCCTGCGTCTGTCTGAAAATGCAGGTTTCAACAAGCTACAGTGAAAGACAGGGTGTATGCGAAGGGAACCAGGCAGCTTCAATTTGTAAGCCACCGGATTGATCTGCTTTACCACAACATATGGCCCAATGAACCGGGGGTGAAAAATGCTACGGAGTTTGAATCTGATGTTCCTGGTTGACAGCCATACCTTGTCGCCCACGGCATACGTTGGTCCCTGTTTCCTGTGTCTATCTTCATAGATCTTATACTCTCTCTTAGCCTTGGTTAGGTGAAACCTTATTTTCCGGTGAAGGGCTTGAACTTTCCGCATTTGACCCAAAACTGTAGGCTGATTGTTTATTGCCTCAGGGATGGAAACTGGAAGGATCCTAGCATCATAACCATATGTAGCGCAGAACGGGGATACCCCCAGAGAACAGTGCCAAGCATTATTGTAGGCTACCTCCGCCATCCACAACAAGGAAACCCATGAATCATGAGCCTCCGCAGCATAGCACCTGAGATATTTTTTCAAGGTTTGGTTCAACCGTTCCGTTTGTCCGTCCGTTTGCGGATGGAAGCTGGTTGAAAGGGAGGAACGGATGCCTAAGGCCTGACACCAAAACTTCCAGAATCTGGCGATGAACTGGGGACCCCTATCTGATATGATGACCTCGGGCACCCCGTGTAGCCTAATGATGTTAGACAATAGTAGTTGTGCCGTCTGTCCGGCCGAGGGCAGATTCACACAGGGAACAAAGTGACCCAATTTGGTAAGACTGTCAATCACAACTAATATTGCAGTCATCCCTTGATCCGGAGGCAAACCCGTGACAAAATCTAAGCTAATGGTTTGCCATGGTTTTTTAGGAGTCGGAAGGGGAACCAATAATCCTTTCCTTTTCCCGGTCTCATTCTTGGCCATGGCACATTCACTACACGATCTTACCCATTCTACCACATCTCTCTTGACTGTGTCCCACCAGAAATACCTCTGCATCAGCTGTACTGTTTTACCCACCCCTTGATGTCCTGCCAACTGAGAATCGTGGCACCAGTTGAAAGCAGTCTTTTTTGTAGCATCATCGGGGAGGAAAAGTTTGGTGTATTGAAAAGGAAGGCCTTTCTTTATCATGCGACCTCTTCCCTGGGTGGCCCATGCTACCCACTCTCCCGGGGTTTTTGCTCGGCTGACGCGATCCAAGAAAGTATCAGCGTGTATCACACACACAACCTTGTCCGGATCCACGATGGACTCCAGTCTGGGAATCTCTATCGAGTCCTCCCCCTGATGTTGCCTGGAAAGTGTATCAGCCTTTCTGTTGTCAGCCCCAGGACGAAAAGTAATCACAAAGTCATACTCAGAGAAAAACAGCATCCATCTCATTTGTCTCTGAGTGAGATTGCGTGCTGTTTTCATGTACTGCAAGTTACGATGATCGGAATATACAGTAACAGGGAACGCGGCACCCCACAGATATTGGCGCCATTCCTGAAATGCCTTTTTAATGGCCAGCAGTTCCTTCTCGGCTATAGTGTAGTTCTTCTCGGCCATATTGAGTTTCTTTGAAAGGTAGGCTACTGGATGTAGTTGCCCCGTGAGGTGATTCCTTTGTGATAAGATAGCCCCCACTGCTTCATCCGAAGCATCCGCTTCGACTATGAAAGGATGTTCCGGCTTAGGATGGGCTAGTATTGGCGCGGTGGTGAAAGCAGTCTTTAGTGTCTGAAAAGCTCCCTCAGTGACTTCTGTCCACAAAAAGGGAACACCCTTTCTAAGCAATCTGGACAAAGGGGCAGCCACCTGAGAAAACTGAGCAATGAATCTACGGTAGTAGTTAGAGAACCCTAGAAATCTTTGCACATCCTTCACACTCGCCGGAACCGGCCATTCCTGTACTGCCTTCACCTTTCTCTCTGACATCTGCAAACCTGAATGACTCAACATCACTCCAAGGAATTCCACCTCACACACATCGAACTCGCACTTGGATAATTTGCAGAACAGTCTATTCTCTCCTAGTCTCTGTAATACTTGAGACACCTGAGCATGATGCTGTGTGGTGTTGTTCGAATAAATGAGAATGTCATCTATATAGACAACCGCACATATGTCAACGAACTCCTTTAGAACATCATTCAGGAAATACTGAAATGCCGCCGGGGCGTTACACAACCCGAACGGCATGACAGTATATTCGTAAAGGCCATATCGGGTCTTAAAGGCCGTCTTCCACTCATCGCCTTCCTTTACCCGGACCAGGTGATAAGCACCTCTTAAATCCAGTCGAGTATATATTCTGGCATCCTTCACCTGATCCAACAGGACTGATATTAGAGGCAAGGGGTATCGATTCCTGACTGTGTTTTTGTTTAACACCCTATAATCGACACACGCTCGCAACTCCCCATTGGCCTTCTTGATGAAAAACAAAGGAGAGGCCGCAGGGGACCTCGAGGGGCGAATAAACTCAATCTCTACATAGTGGTCGAGATATTCCCTTAGGTGCGCTGTTTCCGGAACTGAGAGTGCATACACCCGACATGAAGGCAGAGTAGCCCCATTGACCAAGTCTATTCGGCAATCATATGGACGATGAGGCGGTAGTTGTTCCGCCAAACGTTCACTGAACACCTCCTCAAAACCCTTATATTGCGAGGGTAAGACCACCTGTTTCTCAGCAGCAGTGGCTACTATTAAGGGTAGGAACGACACAGCAGTGGTTGTTCCACAAGAGGAAACCACATGCTCTCTGCATTCCTCGGAATCAAACCGGACCTCCTTCGTTCTCCAATCAATCGTGGGGTTATGGTGACTTAACCAGGGCATACCCAAAATAATCTCATATTGAGGCGCCTCGATAATGTTCAGGATCAGTTCCTCCCTGTGATATCCCTCTGAAATGTCCACGGATAAAACAAGCTTGTCTGTATGTTCCGTGATCTTTCCTGACTTCAAAGGTTTCCCATCTATGGCTAATACGTCCTCAGGAACGTCTCTTGGCACTCGTACTAAGGACAGAGTAGTCACCAGCCCACTGTCGATAAAATTCCCCGTGGCACCTGAATCTATCATCACCTTCACCTGATGACTCTGTGACTGACTCTCCAGATACATGGGAAGGAGTATGTGAGCCTCTGTTTCTAATAGCGTCAGCACAGACAATGATGGAATCTGATAGAGGGGGGCCCTGGTTTCTAGGGGAGGGTCTACCTTCGCTTCTTCATCCCCAGACACCCTTACAGCAGTAATGGCTAGTCTTTTGTTACAATTCCATCCCCCGCTCATCTTGGGTTTAGTAGGACAGTCCCTAACATAGTGGCCCTTTTTCCCACAGTAGAGACACAGACCCAGGGCTCGACGGTGTTCCTTCTCTTCTTTGGACAGAGGGGTTTTTACAGCCCCTAACTCCATGGGTTCGGAACTGGACTCGGGGGACGGTAGTGCCCTACGAGGACTGTAATCGGACCCAGAATAACCCCGATCCCAACGTTTCCTGTCAGTCATTCTCCCATCCAAACGTAAAGTCAAATTGATCATGTCTTTACAAGTAGCTGGCTGAGGGTCTATTTGAGCTATGATATCCTTAAGCCCCTCTCTTAATCCTTGATAAAAAAGAGACATCCTCTTTTCCTCAGGCCAAGCCGTTTCGGCTACCAGCCTATTGAAATCCGTCAAATACGAAATTAAATCTCTTTTTCCCTGTCTCAGCATCAGGAGCTCTCTGTCCGCACTAAACGTAGTGGCCCTTCGGTCAAATACGCGCTCAAATTCCGCCCTGAATGCATTCCAATTGTTTAATACGGGGTCGTCATTGCGAACCAACGGCACTGCCCAATTGGCCGCATCACCTATTAGATATGAAATGGCAAAGGCGACTCTGGAGTGGTTGGTTGGGAAGGAGGCCGGCTTGCACGAGAAATGCATCAAGACCTGTGTCAGGAATATCTGTGTCTTAGCTGGGTCTCCTCAATACCTTTCTGGATTTGCAAGGGGAATGGGAGGTGGTACCGTGACCTGTATTTGTGAGGGAGAGGCATCGAAAGGGTTTCTGCTTAGCCTATCTACTTTTTCTTTCAGAGCAGTGGCCTCGGCCTTAGAAGCAACCAGTTCCTGTTGCACCAATATCAAGGCCTGAAGCACTTCGTCTAAGGTAGCCATATAGTCCCCACCCGGATCGGGTGTAGCTTGTTATTCGTGGGCGTGTTATTCTGTCAGGGTACGCTCCACAGGATCCGGATGGTGAATATAAGGCCCACCTCCAAACGTCACAAACACTCTGATATATATATATCAACAGAGGATTTGAGCCATTAGGCGAGGGGTAATTGCAAAATAATAAACAGGGAAGGGAAGGAAGGGATCTGCTGGGAAGGGATGTACCTGAAACGACAGAACATACAAAGGTAAGAACACCATACACCCAACACATCCAATAAACCACCAGTACCCCTTGTAACTAAGTACCTGTGAGAAAAAACATGAACTCGGCAATTGGGTGGTCTTGAATTCCCCCTCTAAGGATATATGCTTGAGCCCTATTGAAAACAGGCATACGTTAGGAAACCATCACATACATAAGCTTATACATATGAATTCATCAGGGAGCTCCTATACCTTAGTGAAACCTCAAGCTATCCGAAAAAAGGAGTTCTGGGTGAAGGCTTGATAAAAGAGTAACTGAACACAGGGAAAATTATAAGTGGAAGCTGTAATGTTAACCATACAGATACGGTAATGCGTGGGAAGCAAGAACCACAGCACTCCGCTCTGTAAGTAGAAGCACACCAGCCCCTGTTAGAAACACAGGCACTTGAAAGTAACTCTCATGTATTTTTGCGGTTAGTTTGACCAGTATGAATTACTTTGATACTGTGTCAGCACAATCATGATATTTCCTCAAGAGTTCTCGCCACGGCAACACGCAGTTGAGACCACCGCCGTGCTCCGCAAGCGTCACTAGTATCCAAAGACAATAGAAAATACAAGCGCTTGTTCTGGCTACACGGAGCAGCTGCTACCACCGTGCACCACCTACTTAATGTAGAAGAAGAACGCAACCAATAGAGAGACGGCAGCGTGTGGCTCCGCTCACCACTACGCTCCGCTCTAACGTCCAGAACAGCCAACACGGGCTATAACCACAACACAGCGATTGTCCCACGGAGGCGAACCTGCTACTCCGCGCCCACAGCAAACGGATATCAAACAGCAAAAATAAGCAAGCGCCGCAGTTCCGTCACTGCGCGCTGGAAATCACGGCAACGCGTGGGAGCCCCCACAGCGCTCCGCTCAATGGCGGTCACGAAAGGGCGGGGAACCGCTCCTACCTGGAGGTGAAATAGCAACGGACACAGAACCTCCCTGCTGGTACACGATTCACCGACACCTTCTTCCCTCGCTCACTGGAAGCAGCAAAGCGGAATAACACGCAACAGGATGCGTGTCACAGGAACTCAAATAGGCTTACCCGGGGCTTCTGGGTAATGTAGTTCGCTCAGCGCCCGTTTTCCTTTACTGCACCTCGCTCCCCCAGACACAGTAATGCAGGCGCAAGTATGGATTCTGACAGAAACGGGAGGAGCGAGATGGGGCGGTAGTTCTTGAGTTCGGTGGGGTCCGCTGTTGGTTTCTTTAGTAGAGCGCTGAGTTCGGCGTGCTTCCAGCTCTCAGGGAAGGTGGCGGTGTCGAAGAAGGTGTTGATGATGTCCCGCAGGTGGGGTGCGATGACAGCGTCGGCCTTGTTGAAGACGTGGTGAGGGCAGGGGTCGGTCGGAGATCCGGAGTGGGAGGTTAGATAGATACTGGCCACAATAGTTATGTACTGCGCTTGCAAGTTGCTAGTTCTACTGTGACACAACTTTCTGCTGAATCATTTTGTGTTAATCTTAAAGAGCAATGGTTACAGACTATGTTTTTCTTTCTTCATATAGATGCTCCTTCCAAACCAACACGGAAGGAGCTGGCTAAAAGGGCCCGGCAACGGAGGCTGGTGACCACTGTCGCCGAATATCGGCGGCTGGTGGCCCAGGAGGAGGAGGACACGCAGACTAGTACATCAACAACATCGACGGCGACACCTGCCTCCTCCTCCGCGCTCCCTGGGTCAGCCAGTCAGCGCAGCAGGTCTCCAGCGGTACGGAGCCGGGGTACCGCAGCCACCCGCCACCGCCGAGCAGCAAAGAAATCAGCTGCCCCCCACAGCAGTACCAAAAAAAGGATGCACCGCCTTTCCCTGAGGGTTTCCTACCTCGAGCAGGAGCTCCTCAACACCAAAACCCTGCTCGAGACCCTCCGCAAGGAGCATGCCGACCTGGCCCGGAAAGTCAACAGCAGCCAGCAGTAGGAGGAGACTGTCCCTTGCCCCTTTTTTAAAGACTTCTGGGGGGTGGGAATTGGGAGTTGGCTTTTCTATTTTTTTGGACTTGGTTTTCAGGGACATTCATTGGGGTTCGGGAGGGGGGTGGGTTGGGTCTTGCGGGAGATTATTTATGTTAGGGATATATAAATAAACTTTAAACTTTATCTTAGCATACGTGTTTTTTACTGCTTTTGAGACTGGTGGGTGGGGGTTTAACAGTCCAGAAACTTAAGTGGCATCTTGATTCAAGTTGTGTAAGTACTAATGGCCCAAATGTTTTCAAAACTAAGTGCCTCTCACAGAGTAAGTGAATTGAATAGTCCTGGGACCGTCAGTCTCTCGTCTCTCCTAATACTCCATTATAGTACCTCCCCCCAAACGCTTATCTTACCTGTAATTTGTGTTTGGAAATAGGGCTAGGCACAGGGCTGGCTGCACGCGAAATTGCGATTGAGGTTGGCAATCCTGGGTGGATGAAATGTCATCATTGCGGTGGTACTTGTGGTGTTACACAGTGGCAGTTGCAGCATTTGAAAAAAAAGAAAATGAAACCTTGTTTGTCCTTACCGTAGCATTAGAACGGTACGATAGAGAATATAGCAGGTGACAGTACACTTGAGCAGTGCCACAATGTAGTCTACCAAATGGTAAAGTATTGAAAGTATAACTAGTACTTGCGTTGAATTTCTTTGACATTGGCTACTACTACAAGAAATAGTACCGAAGGTGAAGGACACAGCAGCGTAATAATTTGCCACGTCTAGGAGGAGGATGTTCTTGATGACCAATCAAGTTGATGGTGCACATGAAAATCTGCTTTCATTTGCCAATAGTGACTGAGTGTCAAGCTGAGTAAGAATAGAATATATCCTCGGATTCCTTCACCAGCCTGTTGCTATGACTTTATCCTCCCCAGCAAGTGTGTGGAATTATTGCTGTAATTTAGTCACACATCAATCAAAACCACACAGCCCGGGGGAAGGGGGTTAGGGTTTGGAAAATAGATGGGAATGGGGGATTTTGGGAATGTTTTGTTGAGAGAAGAAAAAAAAAAGCGCAGCATGGACAAACAATAATTGAAGATAAAGAAATCTTTGGGTACAAAGCTAACTATAAATCTTTTAAGTGACATAAAGGAAGTGCATGCACTACTGCATGCATGGTTACTGAAAAGTAAGTAGTACTTTCGACAACCGTGAATGAAAGAATGCGACAGTACAGGGCTGTAGCGTTTTCACCTGCCTATCTCTGCACTCAGAGAAACACTTCTTACATTAAATTAGGTTTAAAAAATAGCAGAAGTAAAACCTATAGAATGGCTGTAGGGATGAATTTAGAAGCAGAGATCAAAGAAATGCAGAGTCACACTCATAGAAGTTCACAGCAATAACATTACTTAAAAGATAATTAGAAAAGAACGGATACTGTATTGTATGTTGTTGTAGTTGTCCTGTTGAATTTGGTAAGTTGCATGCATCAAACCATTCCTCTTATTAGCCAGACTCCTCCATTCCAGCTGACGCTCCGTCCATCAATGTTGGTGACCAGAAGACACCCTGTCCACTGCCTGCCTGGCGGATGCTAAATTGCGGCTCGCTAATGTGAAGCCTGACTTCATCCTTGATATTAGAACACCACTGACAAATACATAATAATAAGGTATGTACGCTGTGTAGTGCAAAAAGTCACACTTTGAGTTTCCTAATAGACAGTACAATATTTTTGAAAGTGTGTACTCTGTCTGAGTCTCCTTTTGAAGGATAAATAAGTATGGGCGAATTAATTTAGCGGATCTTTCCCCTCAAGCTAGGTGTACTGTAAACTGTGTTTTAGCACAAAATTAGACCTTCCCAGCAGTGCTCCCAGACCCTTACTAAACCCAGTCGCAAAAATGTAGAAGACCCCCATCAGATCTCAAAAACGAGGCCTAGTATAAAAATGGTGACAAAACGTACTTTGACAGTAAAGTAGGCCAAAATCCCCCCTTACCCACCGTGGATTGTATTCAAACCACTTGCAAGCAAGCAAAAGTATCCATACCCAGCATCGCTCCAAGACTCGCATAACCCCCCACAAACAGCCCCCCGCCCAAACACATGCAATACAATACTGCTAACCCTAACGGGCCCTAAGTTAAGAATAGTGGCAAACGCTTTCTCTAACTAGGCCAAATCCCCCCTTTCCCACCATGAATTTTCTTCAAATCACTTGCAGCCAAAATTACACATTCCCACGAGTGCTCTAAGACCCCAGAACTCAGTTGCAAAAATCTAGAACACCCCGAAACACATGCAATCCTGCTGCTAGTGCTAACCCTAACGAACCCTAAGTTACGAAGAGTGCCAAAAGGCTTTTCAGCATAGTTTTCTCCAAACCACTTTTATCCGGTATTAGACCTTCCCAGCAATGCCCCAAAACCCGCCAACCCACCCTCAAAAAAGCACCACACCCCCAAACAGGCAAAAAGCAAAAATGGAAAATCTCATACTTACAATATTTTTCGGCCTTCTGTCCAAACGCGCTGTGCAGCTGGGCCATAACTCCCCTTTTCCACTATGGATTTCCTGAAAAACGAATGCAATCAAAATTAGACTGTGTCAGTAGTGCTCCCAGACCCCAAAACCCACCCACAAACACCCGGAACCCCCCCAAAAGCACCTCAAAGATAAGCAAGTCAGCAAAAACGCAAAAAAATGTTCACCTCCGATTTTGTCCAAACCACTTTTATCCGGTATTAGACCTTCCCAGCAATGGCCCCAGAGCCGTCAACCCAGGCGGAAACTAGTAGAAGACCCCCCAAACAGCCAAAAAGCAAAACTTCAAAAATGGGCACTTAGAAATTTTCAGGCAAATTTCCAGAATCACTCCGCGCGCGCTCTGCAGCTAGGCCCTAACTCCCCTTTGCCACCATGGATTTGCTTCAAACCTCTTGCAATCAAAAGTATCCATACCCAGCAGTGCTCCCAGACCCCGAAACCCACCCACAAACACCAGGAAGCCCCCCAAACAGGCCCCCGAAAACGCTAAATTGAGCCAAATGTCAGAAAATGCAAAAACTTTTTTCTCATGGATTTTGTCCAAACCACTTTTATCCGGTATTAGACCTTCCCAGCAATGGCCCCAGAGCCGCCAACCCAGGCGAAAACAAGTAGAAGACCCCCAAACAGCCAAAAAGCAAAACTACAAAAATTGGGACTTAGTCATTTTCAGGCAAATTTCCAAAATCACACCGCGCGCGCTCTGCAGGTAGGCCCTAACTCCCCTTTGCCACCATGGATGTGCTTCAAACCACTTGCAATCAAAAGTATCCATACCCAGCGTTGCTCCAAGACCCCGAAACCCACCCACAAACACCAGGAAGCCCCCCAAACAGGCCCACGAAAACATGATAGTGAGCAAAAAGGCATACACTTTTTCAAGTCTGATTTTCGTCAAACCACTTTTATCCGGTATTAGACCTTCCCAGCAATGCCCCAAGACCCGCCAACCCACCCGCAAAAAAGCACAACACCCCCAAACAGGCAAAAATCAAAAATGGAAAATCTCATACTTACAATATTTTTCGGCCTTCTGTCCAAACGCGCTGTGCAGCTAGGCCCTAACTCCCCTTTTCCACCATGGATTTCCTGAAAAACAAATGCAATCAAAATTAGACTGTGCCAGCAGTGCTCCCAGACCCCAAAACCCACCCACAAACACCCGGAACCACCCCAAACAGCACCTCAAAGACAAGCAAGTCAGCAAAAACGCAAAAAAAAATTTGCCTCCGATTTTGTCCAAACCACTTTTATCCGGTATTAGACCTTCCCAGCAATGGCCCCAAAGCCGTCAACCCAGGCGAAAACAAGTAGAAGACCCCCAAACAGCCAAAAAGCAAAACTACAAAAATGGGGACTTAGTCATTTTCAGGCAAATTTCCAAAATCACTCCACACGCGCTCTGCAGCTAGGCCCTAACTCCCCTTTGCCACCATGGATGTGCTTCAAACCACTTGCAATCAAAAGTATCCATACCCAGCGTTGCTCCAAGACCCCAAAA